>NC_081227.1:1031806-1331806 GCF_902713425.1 Acipenser ruthenus | reverse complement strand
TAAAAGCATCATATGCACAGTATCAACTCGCAGCAAATCTGGTTGCAAAAGGCATGCAGAACATACAAACACCTGACGATTAGTACATTCAGTTAAACTTTATCAGCTTTGAAACATCTCTGATGATGATCATGGAGCAGCCCTCTCCTTCAGAGCTCTAGAAAAAATATTACAAAAGAAAGGAAAGGATCAAGTGGACCAGAATTCGGTCCGCTTGAGCTGGAATGAGTATAGTCCACTCGGTTCTTAACATGTAATTTGTGTCACAAACAAAATTTAAGGTGGTGCACACAAACCCGTGGCTTCAACAATGCCTTCCAAGATGACAATGATCTCAAACTGTTCTCTTTTTAAACCGTCTGCACTCATATCCCAGAACGGGCTGCTTTCGTTGATTGTGTGGCAGATAATCTGCGGCTCCACCAGGAAGAGTCTGTCCTCTCCCGTGTCGTATCCGAGGTTCAACTCGGACTGCTCCAAGGGGATAAACTCCCCTTCTTTAGTCTGTCTCGATTTGATCAGCTTGGCTCGAACTTTGGCATCCACCATGTGGCTGTCCCGGAGATCCCCGATCCGAAACATCAAGCACAGCTCCTCGTCCCGGTGAGATATCACGCAGGATTTGCTGAAGATCAATGTCTGCGCTCTCTTTTTTGGCCTGGAGATCTTGACAAACATGCATCCCACCATGAGAGCGTCAATCATGGAGCCGATTATCGACTGGGCCATGATCAAAATCACGCCTTCGCTGCAGTTGGAAGTCACCATTCTATAGCCGTAGCCGATGGTCCTCTGACTTTCAATGGAGAACAGTAAAGCAGAAAGGAAGCTGTCTATGTTTTCAACACAGGGCCTCCATTTAGGATCGCTTGTGTGATTCACGTCATCCCTTAACCAAGCGTCTAGGAAATAAATCCCTGCAAACAAGACCCAGGTCACAACGTAGCACATCATGAAGATGAACAGGAACCAGCGGTACTTCAGGTCCACCATGGTGGTGAAAATGTCCGACAAGAACCTGCTCCTGTCTTCGATCTTGCCCAGGTTGACCCTGCACTTCCCGTCCTTGGTTACATACCGCTGCCGCTGCTTGTTGGTGGAGTTGAGAAGCTGCCGGTCGTCTCCAATCAGTTTGCACCTCTGGTTCGGCGTCTTCTCAGAACCGAAGGTCTGAACAGAGTTGATGCTCCGTGTGGGAGTCTTGCTCCTGAAGGAGTTTGGGATGCCAGCGACGGGTCCTGGGTGCCATTTAGTACTGGCCTGCTCGCTGCATGAAGGGCGGTGGTAGCGTGTCGGGAGGTCCTCTGTGTTGATGGAGACGCTCATCCTGTGCTTGCCTGGCAAGGCAGACTGGAAGCCAACTGGTTCTGAGCCGCTCAGCCTCCTGTGCAAAGCCCTGTCTGTGGAGATGTGGGTATCCCGGGAGAGCTGGAGCAGATTTGCGAACGTGCTGCTTTTCTTCGAGGTGACAGAATCCCTTCTGTGCTGGGACACCTCTGCTGGAACTTCGGAGGGGATGGTTGTGTTTTCAGGCTGAAAGAACATTATTCAGATTAGTACAGCGCTTCATACTGTCAACACATTTCCACTATTTATTTTCGTTCCCCTTCAATATCCTATTATATATATATATATATATTTTTCTATACGATTCCCTATTGTCATTATGGCTTAGATAATTAATTGAACTATTCCAGCTAAAACTGAGGAAGGAGGAAAACTGGCTGGGTAGAGTTCAGCTCATTACACTACAGCGACCCCTGCAGGCCAGAACCCAAACGAGTCTGACCGAGCGTTCCAAAGCTGGGCCCTTGCCTCTAGAGCTCAGATACAACTTCTTTGTAAACAAAATAATGAATTGACATGGCATTTATTGTAGCCAGAAACCATATTTGTCTCTACGGTAATAATATAAATTAAAGGCACTCTAGAAGCTGTTATTGTAGTCTAAATGCCAATCTTATTAGGGAACGGCTTTTCTGGCTGGAGGTCAGTCCTTTTGAAATGAGAACTCGCAGAAGGCAGCTCTACCAAAAAACGAATTTCTAAATAATACGGCAAAGGAGACAAATAACATAATACTATACAATAGATACTACTGTTAACACTGCAGACGGGCTTCTCTCCAGCAAACCTTTGATAAAGAAAACACTGCTTTCACCCTGCGAAACACACCTGCCAATGAAGGATTGTTTCATAACAGCATAGCCCAATGGGTTAATCCTGTGGACTGCTAACAGGATTGCAGGAGAGAACTGTCAACTTCATCATCAATGACCATTCATATTTGACAGATCATACAGACTACAGTCACACTGACATGCTTGGCTACAAGAAAAAAGCGAAAATCAAGAAGATCTACAGTTATTATTGTCAAAGGCAAAAGGGAAAAGTATGGACTCAGAAATGCTACCTGCTTTGGTGTGAAGGTTTCATATCTGGAGGAGTCTGTTGAGGGTCTGGGGAGATACGCCAGCATGTGCCTGGCAGAGGGGGTCTGTGCTGGAGGGATGGAGTTCCTCCGGCTTTCACATTTCAGAGGATTGGGCCATCCATGCTTTCTCCCACACGCCCCATTGCCCCTCCCAATCTCCATGCTGTTGCTTACAATGGTTGAGATCATGGTGAGCGGTACTGAGCTTGAAGGAGCAGGTCCCTTCACACAGCAGAGTGTCTGGAACGATCTGGAATATATATATATACACACACACACACACACACACATACACATCATTAACCAATCATTATACATCATTAACCAAACGCCATTCTCTCTGTCTCTCTCTCAATTGATTGTGTTGCAGTCCCTCACATTACATGAGCAGTAAATGCACATGCTTATGTTAAACAAAAATAAATACGTACCGGTATATACATAAGTGCATCCTAGATGCACGTGTATTTAGATTCTGTAACATGACAATTTAAAGGAAATAATCCATGCATTTTTTTCCCCCTAAAGGGCAGGCTGCAAATCTTTGTTAACATGTTTTTATGGATTGTACAGCACAACGTTATGTTCTCCTCACTGGGATGCTTCTCTCAAATCTGTTCTCTAAACATCTTTTTCCCCCCTCACATATGCTTTATTCTTTAAGTGAATTATGCATAGTGACATTTTTGTCTTTACCGGTAATTATCCTTTCTGTTTAATTTCCTGGCAACAGCTTTCAGTCTACTAATAGCCTGGGCACAGAAGGTAGAGTCTAATTAAACACAGAGATTATTACTGTGCTTTTAAATTAATCTGTAATACGGTAGAGAATGAATGGGTTCTTGGCGGATTTGAACGGATTACCGCACTAGGAGGGTGGAGATAATTATTTCACTACACAAAATGAAATAGGTCTGGTTGCATATATTTTAATATATATATTTACTGTAACCTATTCAATCTACCTTAATCATACGCGATCATTACATTTTGAAACTTTCATTGTGAACAAACTGAATGGTAATCACACGTTTTCAACACAGCTTGATTATGCATTATTATAGGGGTAGGTCTGTCTGTTAGTCCATATATTATTTATTTATTAGCTGACACTCTTATCCAGGGCGACTTACAATTGTTACAAGATTTCACATTATTTTTACATACAATTACCCATTCATACAGTTGGGTTTTTACTGGAGCAATCTAGGTAAAGTATCTTGATCAAGGGTACAGCAGAAGTGTCCCCAGCAGGGATTGAACCCACGACCCTCCGATCAGGAGTCCAGAGCCCTAACCACTACTCCACACTGCTGCCCATATATAAACCAGGGCTTAGGCAACAGAATTTAGGAACGCCTTCCCGTTAAACTACCAACAATTAAAAACGCTCAATCAGAAAGGTACAACTATCTACAAGTCTTATTAAAATGGTTATTGAAGAATACATCACAATTTCTCAATGCTTATCGGTGTATCATTTAGCAGCGCAGACTTTACGCTAGGTTCCTTTCAGTTAGCAGACCGGGCGCATTAGAAACCCACCCGATCTAAACAACGCTACACCCAGGGACCCGTCCAGGTTATGAATTCTAAGCGTTAAAAGCGGGCTCTCGTCTCTTATAGGGGTGCTGAGCTCCCCCGAGCAACCCGTATTTTGAATGCATGTAAGGGAGTCATTTGCATAAAGTCAGTCATGTGTGGGACCATTCATACAAACGTGTGCTATTATTCCCATTTCCCAAATGTTGAAATAGAAATGAATTAGGGATAATCTTGAATCAGACGAGACCTGTTACCGCCTCATATTGTCGAGTCAACTTCCGTTGATGTGCGCTGCGCCAATGGAATACATGGTTCAGCTTCTTCAAATACTTTCGAATTATTTGGCCACACCCTGCAGGTACTGACTGTATACTGGTATGAGCTCCAACTCTCGAGTAAACGTAATACGCAGAGGTTTCAGTCGCCTCCTAGCATGGCTTTGCACACTAAAGTGCTTTTCCTTAGTCGAGAGACCTCACACACTCTAAATTACTGCAACAACCCAAGTGAAGTCCGGTGCAAACCAATGGATACAACTGTATTTATGAATTATCCTTTAAAAAAAAACACACACACACACACACACTAAGGAACAGAAATCACAATGCAAGCGTATTATCCATCCATTCAAAAAAGCCCAGAGAAGAGTAGAAAATACCTGCGCAGCTGAAGAGGATTCCGTCACATACAGGTTCAAACCCTTTGTTCTTCATGTCAGAAACGAGGGTGAAGAAAAGGATTAGGAGGAAGAGTCACTGTATCAACAAAGTGATCCCACCTAACCCTGTCTCATTTTAACACTCCATTGTGGCTCACTGTGTCTGAGACCCTGGAAAGCAGAAGGGGCTTGCTGTTGGCATCCAATCCAACTGGAAAGAAGGTCGCACATTAATCTTCCTCAATGTCACGTAGCATTAACTCAAGAGGAGTTAATCACAAGCAAGGCTGGCCCAGGGCAATGTGCTCAAACACAGACACACACCAGACTGCAGGTTAACACTTACCACACAGCACACACACACAACTGCCTCTTGGTGTTCAAAACATTCTTGCAATGCCAACAGTCATACATTCTTCTTCAGGAAAAATGAATTCATTTTATAAGTGAGCTTCTTTTTCATTGTGCCCCTGTGACAGCAACTGGCTAACCTGCACATGGTGGTCATTACGACAAAAGCTAAGTTTCAGGCCTGTGTATTATGGAGTAAAAACCTTTATCTGAACTAATTGGGACCAGGGTGTGTTTGAATGACTAAGAAACTGTTTATACTGTATGACTTTACCAATCAAGATAGCTCCTAAAAAAATATATTATTATACCTCTTTAGTCCAGTTAGTTATCTGAGGGTTACCTTTCTTTAAGTTACTTAAGCGGTTGATTTAATCAACCTACACCCTGCCAGGACACAGATTTGTTTTTTTACAGCATTTACAGTATCAGGGAATCAACCTGGATTGCAGTAACCACTGGGTAATCCAGGGAAAAATCAC
This sequence comes from Acipenser ruthenus, assembly GCF_902713425.1. Taxonomy (NCBI): domain Eukaryota; kingdom Metazoa; phylum Chordata; class Actinopteri; order Acipenseriformes; family Acipenseridae; genus Acipenser; species Acipenser ruthenus. The sequence goes on along the minus strand of NC_081227.1, from coordinate 1,326,336 downwards.
AGAGGTGTCCGATACAATCCAGAGTAAGATTTACTAGTGCTGTAAAATGCTCTAAACTCCTTACTGCTGAATACAGTATATCCCAGATAGAAAATCACTACAGTATAACTACAGAGGAGGGTTTGGAAACATCCAACACAGGGGTTAGTTGTATCAGCAGCTGCAGTGGCAGGCAGAGGGAGAAAGGGTTAAGACTAGCTGATACAGTTAGGTAAGGGTGCTGCTAATATTTTTATTTTATGAGGTAAAGTTATACTTTTGTCTTTTGTACTGCTAGAAACAGTAATAACGATAATAATGCAGCAGCATGTGATAGGAAAGCTGATTAAAAGATTTCAGCCACGTGGTTTTACAAAATCAACAAGCAGCCTTCTACAGAGGAAAGATATTAAAATCAAAATGTGCCAGAGAGGAAACACTATCAGAAGGACACCTTTATGCTGGAACCACACACATGGTCACTATTATAGGATCACGCTGTACGGCGAAGATGAGAAAAAGGATTATCCTATTCGTCATTAATCTGTTGTTATCTGCGTGTGGTAAATTCCAGATAGAACTTTTTAACCATGGTACTGTTTCATTCTGCAAGGATGATTGGGTTTATGTGCAAAACATCATGTCTTATTCTATACGGTATAAACTGGACTATCCCAAGATCTATTATACAATCCGCCTATTTGGGAAGCAGTAATTTAGTGTAATACTCTTTTGAACCCTTAAAAGGAAATGTGCTACCCAGCCCTAAACTGGTAGAGACAGTACATATACCTGTATGTACGGTCCAAATTAAAATTCAGATAATAGAGGTTTCACTTTGTTTTCTAGCAGTATTGTCTTTTTTGAAAGGCCCGATAATTTGACCCGTTTTTCTCCACAATTAGGTTTTCTTGCGCAAAAAAAAGTCCTCACTACAGGTCAGAGGGACTCCTCCACTGTCCTCTCGTCTCTTCATCCCAGGACCTCTACAGTGGATTTTGGCGACTTACTGACCCCAGAAATGACCGGAAACTTGGCACCTTCACCGAGGGACTGGAGTAATTGTGAAGTTTCACAATAAAAGGAAGCCAATTATAGCAGGATATCACAGAATTATTTTAATTGATAACCAATGCATGTTCAAATCAGTGTAACACTCCCAAATTTACAAACAGTGTCACCAAGTTGTGCATGAACACTTACACATTAAAAAAAGGCTTTTTTATTGCACATAGAACACAAAAATATTTTACAGTAAAACTTTTTTTTTTTTTAAATGCACCAAAAATCCACTTCCAATGTACCACTTTAAAAAAATATATATCAAATTATTTAGTTAAATCTTGCCTCGCCGAATAGCACTGCATTCAAGGCATGATTCACAAAATCATATTGATTAGATTTCTGTTCTTTAACCTGAATCCTGCAACTTGGAATCATGCCTGCATGTCAAGTTGAGAGTCAGCAGTAACGCAGCAGTCCTCGGTTTAAATGTTTGGGTTTTTTTCTGTACAAAGACAATGACAAGAATGTACACAGGAATGCTGCTATAGAAGGTGCAGAAATTGTGTGAAAAACATTAGCAGAATTCAATATCCCTTTGCCTTTCTGTAACTCGATTTACTACCTTAATACTGTTATTATACAATCCATTGTAACACAACTGAAACCTGTTATACACAAGGGTGCAAATTCACTTTACGTTCGAGGAATCTTTCAGTCTACTCCAAAACGGCCAATTGATTAGCAATATTCATAGCATGGATGATACGGGGGGGCGGGATAGAGTTGTGCATTTGAATATTGTTTTAAATTAGCTGTGTTTGTCAGATGTAAAAGTAAAAAAAGCTTAGAATTTCTGGTGAAGGTGTCAAATACACTTCCTTCTGCAACACACAGCACAGCCCCCTCTAGTGGACATCGCACCAGGCACAAGCTCACCAGTGTGTGAAATATATTTTTCAGCAAGACTGTAGAATTACTGACGTCTGGTTTCATAGACCCTGATTAACACGGGTCTGGGAATACATTTTGCACAGAAAGACCAGTGTATAAAACTGATGTGAAATGAAACTAGCTGGTCAAAACCGATTTATGACCAGGGACATGTTAATAAAAATCTCAAAACAAAAATCGCAATTATGTTAACACTGCAGGAATACAAACAACAAAGCAGGGCACCAGGAAAGTAATGCACTGTGTTTCAAACCTACAGCCTGTTTAGAACTTTAATCTACATTAAAAAGTAGTCTAAATGCAAATGGGGATCTGAGAAACCAGACTTCTGCAGAATAACTGAACATTTTGAGTGGGGGATATTGCTGAGGTTAATTCCATAGATTTATGTAGACATGAAGTATATATGACAGCGGTAAGCGGTATAAATCTAAACACATTAGCGTGGAACTAGTGGTGAACTGAACTGCTATCCACTGCCCCCAAAGAAGACTAGTTTTAAGATAATTTTATCCAGATTGTGACATGGGATTAGTGTTTGTGCAGCTGACAAGTTATATCCTCAGTGTAAAAAGATGAAAGTTAAAAAAAGAAAAGAAACAAAAATTAGTAAAAACAGAAAAAAAATGTTTTGGAATACTGCAAGGAAAAGACAACATGTAAAAGGGACTGAATCTGAAAGAAAGAAAGAAAAAGGCGACAGACCAGAGATCAAACAGCAATGTAAAACGTTTATTTGTGTTAAAAATGCCAGGTGTTTAGAACGAAATGGTTTTCTGTCATCCAGTGCATCGGACAAGGGCTACATGACAGACCTACACATCAGCTGCTAGAACCATGGAACCAAAAGCAGCAGCATTCAAACCTGCAAGCCGGTGATTATTATAAGGATCAGAACATATTTCAAATGTAAAAAGGGGACACTGGTAGCTCGGTCAAGAAGACGCAATGTAAGCTCATGTCCGTAAGAAATAGGGCAGGCTTTTTTAATGCTCTTTTCAAGGTTTGCAAACACTACTTGGGCATAGCAGGGAATACAGTGCTGCACTTCCATGCAGTGACTGAAACACTAAACTACAGAATGCACATTTCTTACAATCCCATTGGGGGTGCACTAAAGTAATTCGTCCTTTGAAAGCACTGTCGTTATATTTGGCACGCACGGGGTCAATACTAGGCACCCATTTGACATGTCATATTTCCCTTTCACATTCTATGCAGGCTCCTCTGATTTGTAATGACTTAAATGCAGTGCTGCTCGTTCTATTTCGTAATGCAAGCTTTGTCTTTGAAATATGGGCCATAAAAATAAAAGACACAGTCTGACTGTTTCTTCAAGGATAACATGGGAAATGATATCCGAATATTCAGTCCATGTGAACTTTGTACAATGGATCCGAGCAGCATTCATAGCTAAAACTTCTCAATTTTGAGCATAAGTTAATGGCGGGACCCGATATTTGTGTATTTCATTATTAAAAAAGGTGCTTTAAAAAAGACAAATAGCTTAAAATACACACACTTGCATACAATCCAGGGCACCATTTATGTGTCAGATCAAGCGCCCTTTACCTTGGAGTTCTTTCACAAGTGTCTTTGTTGACTGACTGTTCCACTGTGTGATCTTGGCAGTTCCAAGCTTCAAGAGTCCGATTCATATTTTCCGTTAAAGTCTTAATTGACAGTCACTGGCGAGGTGCCGTGAATGGACTCCAGCACAGCGGCGAAGCGACTGCACAGGTCGTGGGACGAGTTTGGCCTGATCTTCGGTGGCTCCTTTAGGATGATGATCTCCGCTGAACAGTCCAGCAACCTGGGCAAGAACTCCCCCAGCTTCTCCTGCAGAGTGGCTGCAAATATAAAAAAAGCTCAGAATCAGACAAGTGCACAATGAATAGAGAGTGTAGCCAGCCCATCGAGAGATCTCAAACACTGCTGCATGCATGCAACTAAGTAAATACAATATTTATCATTTGCAACCACTTAAATCATTCATGTCAGACGCACCGGTCATTGCTTGTTAGATAACCAACCTGAGCTGTAGGCACTTAATGGAAGGGCAGTCATCTACAGGTAATGACTGAACTACCAGACTGAAGCTCCCTTTAAAATCGGTATAGTCATTTATCACTTGAAAGCTCAGTATTTGCATCTCGAAGATTGCACTGGCCACCCAATACAATAAACCCACGCTACCAGCCACTGGGTAGTCCAGCACTTCTATAGCAGCAACCAAGCTGGTGCGTGGGGCTCCTGCACTCACCGTCCATGTCAGTGCCCAGGTAAGAGCACCAGCGATCCCTCATGATCTCAATGGCGTCCAGGTCCTCTTGGCAGATGTCGTTACTGATCATTAGGTGCATGCAGGGAATGACCAGGTCGTTCATGATGCTCATCCCCTCCACCACATCACTGTCCTCTCCGCTGTCAAACAGGCCTGCTGCGTTCTCATTCAGCTCCTGCAACACAGACCATTTTAATGATCTAAAAAGGGGCTGATCTGAAGTCTACGGGTGTTCATTTACACGTTAAACTGTAGTTAAAATCATGCAGGTCAAACATAGTGGTTAGCCTTAGTGCAGAGTTTAAAATTATAGGAAATTAGATTGGAAATTTAAAATTAATATTTATGGTGTGTCCCCCTCCAGGATTTCTTGACTCACCTAGGCACATCACAAAATATATACACATAAATGCTACTGCATTGGTCACTCACCATTAAACATTTCCTCCTATAAAGTGCAATAAGTGACTCCTCTACGCCTCTATTTTCCCCATTCCTAAGTAATGTGCTGTTGCTCTGGTAGGCATACACCAGGTAGGTCAGCGCTTCACGAACTCTGGAGAATGAAAACACACACACTTGCAGACTGTTCTTTAGCATGGGCAAAGACTACAGTTTTAAAAAAAAGATAAATAAATGATCCAACATACTTTCCATTCTGGTACTGCTCTAGCCCTGTTAGAAGATACACAAACACCTTGCGAAACAGGCTGTAGTCTTCATGCCATTTCTGCTAAAAGTAAAGACAAATACAGTTAGGTTTCTGCCTGACGCAACTACATGCATACTGCAATCTGCAGGTAGGATTGGAAAAGGGTGTGTTGTGCTCTGGTCTGTGGATATCAAGAGTAAAGGCTTGTTTCAAGGGAGGTGCGGACTGGTCCGAATCTCAATTGCATGAAGTTGCCGATCTCGGCTAGGGACCCCCATGAAACGCTGCATTAGCCTTTGCCCTCCTGCAGGGTCGGGAGGAAATCCCTCTGGGGAGATTCAACTCTGTGTGCTTCAGTGACCCACACCGGTGAGGTGACAGGCAGAGATTTCCCAGTCTGTCCCCTCGACTCCAGGGTTTATTAGCTTAGGTTTGGCAGGCGTAAATAAGCCATTGGTCTGACGGAAGTCAACCATTATGGGTTGTCATATTGGGTAGAGAAAAAAATAAAATAAATAACAGGTAAAATTGATACACATTGATCATGTATTTTAACTGTCCACTGCTTAAAGAACGACTTCTCCCAGAAGACAGATTTCTAAGCAGAACAAATGCAGCCTCACCCTGTACTTGTCCATATCCATGTCCTCTGGTCCAATCAGACGGAGTTTCGCACGAGCCTGCTTCATTATACTGATTGACCTGCAAGGCAAGACACAGGGTAAGCCTGCAAAGAAATGTACCTTTAAACTGGCTCTTTGAATTAGCTGAACTAAACCCATTTACTATTTAAAAGGTCATAGATGAAATGTTTCAAAGCCACGCAGAATGATCATAATGTTGTCAGAATATCTCAATTACAAATGCTCGTGTTTCTGTTTAAACATCACCCTGCTGGGGACCGCTTATCCAATTCTGATCAAACTTGGTTAGGAAATGCTTGAGAGTAACAGAATATATGGGGATATATGGAGGAACCTGTCCATCTGTAGAAGGCGATGTGGGTTAATAACATGGTTATTCATTTGGGTTTGCGACACATTTGGCGTCTCTTTCAAACGATCGCACCGTTCATCGTAGCTGAGGTTCCGGTCTGCGAACTGCTCCAGTAGTGTCCTCTCGACCACACGGTTGGGGGCTTCGTTCTGGATGAGGTAGATCAGGACGTGCTGGAGACGGGGGTCGTTCTGGGGGCTGGCTTTCTCCTGAGCAAGCAGGTAGAGCCGGGAGTATTCTTCATGGAACGCCTGAGAAGAGACAAAACCAAAACTTGAAGGGTTCAAAAAAGACAGAAACGAACCTCACAAGATTTAAAAACAAAAGAAACACCCACACTTAGTAACAAAGAAACCACCTTTGTTTTTAGATTTAAATTACTGTAGATCAATTAAAAAGAAAAAGAGAAAACATATGCAATTAAGCACTTAATCTTTTGATTTAAAACATAGTATACTAGAATGAACAATCAAGGTATAACTGTAAGTATGATGGGGAAGATCATTCAAGGACAACTGTGGCCAAAAAAAGAAATGCTAAATAAATGCTAAATAAGATGATTACATCCACATACTGTCATTATAAGTGTATGCAAGCCACTGTGAATCTAAATACCTTTATGAGAGCAGCCTCAGGCCCGTCCTTATCATAGACCTCCCTAGCCTTTGCTATAGCCAGGATGACCCCCTGCATGGCTGGAGTTAACATCATCTGCCACAAGGTGGCGGCAGAGAGAACAATGGAAAGAAGACAGCGTGTGAAAAGGACAGAGAAACAGAAAAGGAACCAGCCAGAACCACCAGACAAACCAGATGTTCAGTTACCCCACTCCCCATCATTTTATTACAATTAGAAAGTAATTCTCACAGAAGTGAATCAAATATATAACGCCAGTTCTTGCTCTATAAAGCAATAATTAGCTCTTGCCAAATGGCATATTGTTGTACTCGGATCACATGCAACCAGGCATTCAAACTTATTTGTTGTTCTGCATAGGCAAGCACAGTGTTATGGTTTGTCTAAAAAACAATTCCACTGCAGCACGCATAGCTGATGCACTGAACAGAGGAGAAAGTTTTTCAGGCATCACCCTGGCATGCAGAAACAGGTGACTGAGCCATGAAATGGTGGGTATCAGGCTTGTACCTCCTCGTTATACCCGTCTGCGTCTGAGCGCACCAGAATCCTGCCCACACTGGGGATCTCCACCTCGGAGACCTGGCTCTCAGTCTGCTTATCACCCTCCTTGGGGGGCTGATCCTGTGGCTGGGAGTCAGCCCTGGCTTCACACTCCACAGTGCTGCCCACAGCCTCACTCTCTCTATCGGACTGCAGACAGGGAAAGGAAGGCAAGAACAGTGCAGAAAAGAACAGGAGAGGTGCATTAAATAGACTAAATGATGAAGGAGCAGGAGACAGGATTGTCAAGAGGGAAAAAAAGGTAGAAATTAAATAGAAAAGCTAAAAAAAAAATCAGGAGGAACTGTTCAGTTTATTTTCAGGAGACACTAGAATGCACTACAGGGTGGTAAGAATCTTGTATCGCTGCAATAACTGTTTATTTGAGAGAGACAACCAATATGCGCAGAGGTGATCGTAAGCTATATAAAGCCGGTCTGCTCATTGTGAAGCACTTCTGAAGTCATCCACTTCTGGAATGTTAAGTAAATGAAACAGATCCAATGACCGCTGAACCTTATTTAGTAATAAGGGCGACCTCAATGTGTGTAATAATTTCCGAGAAACACCTGGCAATGCAGAGATCAGATGACATGGGGTCTTCATGTCAGTGTTTACCTCCGCGAGTGCAGCCTCCACTCCCTTCTTCTCGTAGCAGTCGGCTGTCTTGGCGATAGCCTGGGCGGTCTGCTGCTTGGCTATAACAGCATGCTCCGAAGACAGAGACCGCGAGTTTTGCTGGCTAGGGGCAGATTCTGGTAGAAATGGAAATGAGACACACAACTGAAATCAAACGTCATGCCAGCCTAGTAAACAAAACTCTCATGGCCAGGAAACTAAAAGAAACCACATACACAATGACTAAATACATTTCTTTCACAACGGTAATTGACATAAGAATTATCGGCTAATCCCTTTGCAAACAGTCCTTTGCAAACAGAGTCCTTTGCAAAGTCCACATGATTATGCGTGGATACTATAAAAGTTAAATTGCAGGTTGCATTACCTTGAGCCTGTTCACATAGCTGTATGCAAATGTGAATTAATAAGGTGATGATGCAATGCTGAACACAGCTACCACTACCTTGATATAGTACATAGGGCATGGTCTTCAGCTGAACCTCATTTCTCTGGTCATTTGTCTAAGTAAACTGCTGCGGTTTAGCATCTGGAGGGAAAAAGAGGTTTGCGCTCCATTCTGTATCGATTTCATACTGTGCAAGGGGGACAATTCAGCTGGACAAAAAAATAAATGAAACCTGACTTGCCTTCAGCCACTGTTGTGAAGGAGAGTTCCTGTGTTTCTGTGATGGTTACAGGCGGCTCCTTCTGCGCAATCTTGCGGAACTGCTCCTCCTCCCACTCCTCCACTTCCTGTTGGAACCAGCGGTTGTCCTCCTGAACGTAGCGTCTCAGGATGGGTGGCAGGGAGTCCACCCCCTCCAGGACCTGCCCAGTCTCCATATCTGTGTCCTCTGCAACAGACAATTTGTTTTTCTACCTTCTAGCAACACACCTGCACAGATAGAGGACATTTGAATTCAAGGGTAACTGCATCATACTGCACCACCAACTTTCAAATGGTACACTAGTAAGAAACTACTATGAAAGGGCTATGAAAGAGTTCAACTTTGCAGGGCAGGTTTACTTCCTACTACCACTACTTTGGGGTATTTATCTACAGTAATTAACACTGCGTTAAGCGCTCATGTGAACAGCATTTAGACTGTTCTCAGTTTAACAAATTACAACCACGTCACATATTCCAGTAACTTTAAAATGAGCAGAGTGGGCAAGCTGCTTGACACTCGGGGCTCAGCGGTCCACATTAGGCGCTGGTCTACATTTGCTTTTAGGATCAGGTCGCTCACTCATATCAGGGCTATTAAGTTGCCCATTCACCACAGTCTGATTGAGTCAGTCAGTCAGTCATGGGTCCCTACAGGAGAGCGGTCCCAGGTCAGTTTCAAGCCTTTATAAAAGGAGCCCCCGTGCGGTTACCTGCTATGAGGCGAGGCAGCTTGTCATCAATGTACATGAGGCAGTAGGCACTGGCGTTCTTCACACCCCCATAGGAGTCCCTCTCCAGCTCCTCCCAACAGGACTCCGTGACAGAGATGTCATTGTACTTGAGCCACAGTTTACACCTGTGATTGAAGATGTAGGCCCAGTAATGGCCTGCAGAAGCCTGGCCTTCATGGACAAGGACAGCATGCAGGCGGTAGGGCACCTGCAGAAGAGAGAAACAAATATATAAAAACATCAGCAACATACGCAGCGGATATTAAGACACAATAAATAAGTGACCCGAAATGCCGTTATACCGTGGCGTGATCCACAGCTATGGCCAAAAGTTTTGCATCACCTAGAATTTTAGGATCGAGACATAACTTTAAAAAAAACTACATGAACAATTTAGATCTTTTACTGAACATCATGTAATCAAATAAACAAAAGTCTAGCAGAAGCCACAATAGTAGTACAGTATTTCATACGAGATTTCGAAACTTGAGAGTGTCAATGACAGAGCACAGATACTTCGGTATTACCTTTATTATACGTGCATACAGATTGTCGTGCGGATAGATTTGCTGTTGTTTGGATCACGGTAAAGGTAACTTAAATGCAAAATACTTGCGTGCTGCATATTTTACATACAGTGAGTTAGGGTAGCAGTCAAAGATTCCAGCTCCCGTGAAAGGCACGCATTAGAAATAGCATACATGCTTGATGGTTATCAAAGTACTGACCCTGAAATCAGAAGCAACGCTGCCTGTTACCTGGCACATGCTGTCTTCCGTGTACATGTTCTCTAAAGTGTGGTTGATCCGGTCAATGCTGTCCTTCAGCTCTGCAGAAAGAACAGAAATACAACAAATCTGGCTTAACTCAAAACACCAAAACGGATATTGCAAGAAGCCAGTGATACACAAGCTATATTCCTTCCAGCCTTTAGTGGCACAAACAGTTACACGTAATGGAATTCAGCAGAGATACAGAGATGGTATTCTATATAGCACACTAGGAGTATAAAAGCTGTGCTACACAAGAGCTGTAACCCAAGGTTATTACACCACAGCTAGGGTGACTGGGAGGTCTGATCAGGTCTTCTATGGCGTAGCTTTGCAGGCTCACCTTGTATGTTTTGCTCCACCTCTGTTCTCCAGCGATGCAGGCAGCCTTTGATGAAGCAGAGCTCCTCCTCGGACACTTTGTGGGGGGCCGGGTGAGGGGGGGTGTCCATGGGCGGTCTGCACTGCGTGAATGGCTTGTAGATGGGAGTCCTCTGGGGTGGTGGCGACGTGGGCATAGAGTTTGAACTGTCAGGTGGCCCTGAATTCTCTGTTTCTGAAGGACTAGGATAAACACAGACATGAGGTCAAATACAAATTGATCTTGTTTTTACACCCCCCCCCCCCCCCCCCCCCCCCCCCCCCCCCCCCCAGATTATTCAAAAATAATAAAGAGCCTTTTATTTTATTTGTGTCATTTCCAAATTCCCTTCAAAGCTTTGTGGACAGTCAACTTGATGGTACTGTACCATTCTCTTGTTTGTCCATATAAACAGAAAAACAGAAACTAGAATCTATCTGGGTTTAGGCATCTCAATGTGCTTCTTTCAGGGCAGTGTAGCGACACTCCCTCCCTAGGACTCCTTACCTTGTCTGCTCGTATACAGGATCTGTGGGTGTGCTCAAAGTGGTAGTGGATGCTGGGGAGGTCACTTTAATATCCTGAGTGGGAGAAACACTGGTGGGCTTTGTGGTTGCAAACTCCAGGACGTACTGCAGCATGTCAGCCAACGGGTATTTGTTTGGCCCTGAGCCGTAATTGAGGTAGCTGAATGAATAAAAAAAAGAATAGGCGAAAGTTTTGTCCATTGTTTTTGACCTCTCAATCTGCTTAATGGTAAAGTATATAAGAAGGTGGAGAAATGGACTGAACTGCACTACAAGTGGTACTGTACAAAGGTAGCACGTGGCCTACCTCTCTAGCTTCTGCTGCAGAACAGTCACCTGTTCCTTCAGCTTCTTCACCTCCGCTCTCCTGTCCTGGATCTTCTCCATGTTCTTGTAAAGGTACCTGCTCGCACAAGGGATAACTTTCTCAATGAGGAACACTGCGATTCCAAGAGACTCCAGAAAACACACCTGGAATGAACTCACCTGTCCATGTAAATCACCTGCGGGAACTCCAGTTTTTTATGAATCTTCTCTGGCCGTCCAAGAGACTGGTTGAACTCAAATCTGGACAGTTCAAAGGTCAACACCGGTGGCAACTTTGAAAACCACCGCTGGAAGAAAAGAAAAATCCTATTATTATGAAAACTTGAAACTTGTTTCATTACAATTGGATACAATTTCTAGGGTTTAATTAAATCTACTACATTAGCCAGGAATAAACCTTTTTGATGAGCACTGTATACTCTGAGAAAATGGGTTTGCAAGTTCTATTATATTTCTTAGCAGACGCCCTTACCCAGGGCAACTAACAGTTGTATACAAAAAATACATATGAAGAATTATAGTACAATTGATTAAGAGCAAGGTACAAAATACAATGACTTCAGTCCTAATAAGAGCAAATACAAAACACAGTATGATTTGATATGGGGGCAGTTCAAGAGCAGATAACAGTGTTGATAGATACGTCAGGGTTAGATACGAGTGCAAGTGAAATACAAGATACCATAGATTGGATTAAGTGCAGGATTAAATACAGTAAAACAGGGAGCAGATAAGTGCAAGTTAAAGTGCATTAAAGGCAGAGTGCTATATTGTCCAGAAGGGAAGAGTTGAGTATTACAGGTGTTGTCTGAAGAGGTGTGTCTTGAGGAGGTGCCGGAAGATGGTCAGGGACTGGGCAGTCCTGACATCCATAGGAAGGTCGCTCCACCACTGCGGGGTGATGGTGGAGAAGGAGCGGGCTTTGGAGGCAGGGGAGTGTAGAGGAGGTACAGACAGTCTTCTAGTGCAGGTGGAGCAGAGAGGTCGGGTGCGGGTGTAGGGAGAGATGAGGGTCTGGAGGTAGCTGGGTGCAGTCTAAAGATAGTACAACAATTATTTTTACAGAAAAAAAAAAAGCCAATGAATCAGCATCAGTTACCTCCTGGCCAGAGCGGATGGTTTGATCCGAGTGAAGAGCCTCGATCTCCCCCTCCACCATGGCGCCTTCCAAGCACTCATCCAGGTTGTTGAATCCGTTCACCTGTAGGGGGTACTGTCCAAAGCGCTCAATGTTGGAGACAGTTTTACCTTGAAACAGAGAAGCAGGCACAGTTTACAATGAGTAATTCTGTTTCCATGGCCCAATACAGAGCTGTTTCAATCTAGAATACTTGATTAACATCAGCAAAACTTCCCTATTTAGTTCCTGTCATGGAAAGGTCATTCTTTACATGTATTCTATATTTTTTAATTGTGTTCTTAACAGAATGATTTTGAAGTTGCTTACCTAACCTAATGCCTCTGTTCATACACCCATATTAAATCTTTCAAAGGCAATCAATGTGCTCGACCAGGACTGGAAATACCGTCTTCAGAAAAGCCCGATGACCAATCCTGCCCAACGGAAACAAACCTGCCTCACCCATCCCGTGTGGCATCTCAAAAGACAAGAAGTCAACCTACCATCAAGGGTTCTTTCAGCCAGGAAGGTTCCGTAAAAAAGCTGCACCATCGGGTTCTCTTGCTTATCTTTGGGGTTACTGTAGGACACAAAACCACACGGGACACAATGAAAGCCAGCAGAATCAACTTGATTACCACCTTTCCCAAAACCCAACACAATCTGGCAGAATGTTGCACCTGCTCAGATACTGTAGCCTCTCAGGACAGGTTACAGACTACAGAGCGGGGTGGGGTAGCACAGTAGGAAAGCTCCTCTTCCTGCTGCCAGTGCTCTGAATTCTTTATGGATAAACAAAAATGTGTTTCCTAATCCATGACATTTCATTATTATGATGTGTACTGTGCATGTATTGGGTACGTTTTCTTGTATGGATGGAAGTTTCTATGCTGAGCAATTGAGAAGTCTGTATACACCCTTCATAAATCGCAGGGGAAATGAACACATACAAAAGGCAGATTGCTGCTACAAAGAGACCCACCAAAAGACCAGACACTATTGGCTATTAATGGATGAAAGAACTGAACTTACTTTCCATTGGCTGCCAACTGGAAGGCATCTTCCAACCAATCAAGAAGCTTGTGGGTAAACTCGCTCACATCCTGCTGCAACAAAGGTGGACACAATAGTTGCAGAAAAGAAGACTGCACAATAACATACCATGTCAATGCCTAGGCATGTTCTACTTCACTCCAGCCATTGAAAATGTACTTGTGGGCTAATATTGCAATGCACACAGTACCTGCTGGGCTTCGTTGGACCGGAATGCATCTTTCAGCAGCTCCACAGCAGCAGAGGGATCCACAAACTTGCGACTGGAGCCCATCATGAGTGCAAACAGGCAACGGAGCTCCTGCATGAAGGCAATGTTCCTCTTCTCCTAGAGAAACAAAACGAGAGAGATAGAGAGAGAGAGAGAGAGAGAGAGAGAGAGAGAGAGAGAGAGAGAGAGAGAGAGAGAGAGAGAGAGAGAGAGAAGGGCTTAGTGGAGAAGACCATGCAAGACCTTAAAAGGGGTCTCTATCCTGGAGCTTGGGGTACAAACTTGGTTTTAATCAACCACAGTACTACTAACACATATTCTTCCAACTAGGAAATGCTTCTCATAGTGTGTCTTCCAAGTTTTTTTTTTGACCATTTTATTGATACCAAAATGTCTGGGATTGTTTTTAGGACTTAAAGCCTAACCCTGCCCCCTAGCCCTCAACCCAACTCACACTGTGGCTCTTGCAGTTTTCCAGGACATTCTGGGGAAGACAGTAGTGCAGGACCAGCCTCCGGAAGTCAGGAAGGTGAAACAAAGACTGAAAAACAAAGCATACAGTAAAATCATGCAGCTTGGGAGCAAACACACAATATTAAAGCCTTAAAAAAACGAAGCGAGTTTTGAATTGTACTACAATGTTCCAAGCAAGGGGCCGTTCAGGAAAATGTAAATTGAGCTTGAATAACCTTGGATAAGAAGCCATCTCTATTACAAATGTGCAGTCCCAGACCGGTTCAACCAGGCTTCACTCTATCCTCTTAATGTCTTCAGGGTTTTCCAGTCATTATCACAAAACCACAAGAGTAGCTCATAGTAAACCGCTTCTCCCGACATGCACGGTCCCAGCTTGATCATAATGCAGACTGCAATCTGATGCTCCTCGCTGGAATCCGGCAGGAATGCTTTGTAATAAAATTAGCTTGCCGATTATCAGCTGGAAAAGGTCTCTGAAACCTGTCTCCGGTAATGGATGCCACCTTGATTTCTTTGTCCAGTCTCCTGGGCTAATGCAAACCTGCCTGCGGTTACATTTATTCTACTGCTATGAAAGCGTTTCAGCCTATGTGGCTGCAGCCTGCAACACACAAGTACCCTGAACCACATGCACAGTGATGGCACTGCTCAAACTTATCAAAGCAAAGCAAAGGAAGATGTCAAATTTACAAGCACACGTCGAGAGCAGATATGAAGGAACTTGGAAATTCATACAGTAATAGAGCTACCGGCTGGATTGACAAATCTCAAGTGGCGCTCATCTGAGACTATTTTACCTAAAAGTAATCTAAGATTAGTGTGCTAATCAGGGTTTGTGAAACCAGTCAGATAGGTCAAACAAACTCAAAATGGTGCTGCTGTATTGGACACAAGGTAAAATACAATTGTTTTACCGCAATACTGGCAGCACAACCCTGTATTCACAGTATTTTTGCAGTTTTACCATGTAGTTAACCCTCGTTGTTAACCCTCGTTGTTAACCATGGTTTGCCCTGCTTTTTTGTTTTACCATAGCCCATTATTCTTTACAATGCTTACCTATGCTTTATTATACTTTACTATGCTCTTACTATGTTAAACTTTTATAAGGGGATGTAATAATACCTTTTGCCGTGTTTCACGCGTACCAGAACGTGTGCCATCTTGTCTGGTGGCAGCCGTTCCAATGCATCTCACCTGTGTAACAGCACTGAACCAGCAGGTGTTTCCCAATGCGTCTCACCTGTATAACAGCACTGAACCAGCAGGTGTTTCCCAATGCGTCTCACCTGTATAACAGCACTGAACCAGCAGGTGTTTCCCAATGCGTCTCACCTGTATAACAGCACTGAACCAGCAGGTATTTCCCAATGCGTCTCACCTGTGTAACAGCACTGAACCAGCAGGTGTTTCCCAATGCGTCTCACCTGTGTAACAGCACTGAACCTGCAGGTGTTTCCCAATGCGTCTCACCTGTATAACAGCACTGAACCAGCAGGTATTTCCCAATGCGTCTCACCTGTGTAACAGCACTGAACCAGCAGGTGTTTCCCAATGCATCTCACCTGTATAACAGCACTGGCAGGTGTTTCCCAATGCGTCTCACCTGTATAACAGCACTGAACCAGCAGGTGTTTCCCACATTCTTCAGCCCCACTGGCCATTCGTCCCGTCGGATCCAGTCGATGGGATTGGAGCTGTCCCCCCAGGCCTCGCACCTTTTCCTTTTTACCCGAGATTTGTTATCAGCAACACTGGCCTCCAGAGCCCTGGAAGACCATGGTAAAGGGGGTTAGGAGGCACAGTGACGAGCGTGGAGAATAAGAGAGTACAGCAGAGTGGCTGTTAACCCATCCGGGGCTACACAACCCCGCACTGCACCTGCTCAGGTCCTGCTCTTCTGCCTGGGCGGTTTGAGACTCTTTTAAACTCAGCTCGATGGCAGTCTGAAGGTCATCCTTGTCATTACCAGTCAGGTCGATCACCTCTGGAAAAATAAAAGAAGAGGTCAAGGTTTTTGCAAGCTAGCTAGTGGCATATCGATAGTGGATAGATATTTTATTTTGGACTTTATGGAGAGAATGTATGGCCGCCATCTTAGATCACAGCTCAAAATGAAGGTTGGCAATAGATGTTGCCCAAGAAGGTTCTATAACAGTGAGAACATGAAGACGCAAGCTGAAATGGTTCAGCATAGTAGAGGTGGAAGCTTATTTTATAAATTCATACACGCTTGCATCACAGGCATGCTCAATTGCAGATCTTGCAAATCTTGCTCACTATGTGACACACGTATTTTATGATTATATTTGATTCCCTTAGAAAACACATCTTTGGGTAACAAGTTCTGGGAAGAGAAGGGCATGCTCTCCAGCGTGCTGCGTGACCTACTGGTCTGTCCCTCCCTGCCGACGACACTCCCTTCACTATCAGAGGGCTCCACTGCTATGACCTCTGCGTCCGGGTCCTGGCCAGTGAGGAATCCAATCGCTTGCCTAACATCTCCATGACTAGCCTGGCGGAACATAAAAGCACAAGAACAGCTCAGTACACTCCCCAAGCCAAGCGATGGAACAAAAGCATTTCATTTCGCGCTCTGCAACTGTATAGACAGGGCTAGAAAAGTAACCGAACCTTCAGTGCTGTTTGCAGTATCTTCGCATCCTGGGTCCCAGTGATTTCCTGTAGTTGATTTATTAGGACCTGATTATTCTGGAAAAAAAAAAAAATTGTAAAATACAACAATGCAAGAACTTATCTTTCACGACAGTAGTACCAAGTCCCACATTTGTAGGCTAAATATTTGAAGGCCAGTGATTTTCCATATTGCGATGCTTGTCATTTTCCTGTTTTATGAACACCATTTGTAGTATTCTACTTTATCAAATAGCACACCTTGAGAAAGCCAGCCTATATTTTACATAGCTTTATTTTAAAATGTTAAAACTAGGCGCATTCTAGAGAGCTGAAGCCATTTGTCCCAGAGACTGATGCATAAAGCTGACTGCATACCTAGGTTACAGCATTCACAAAGCTACTTTTTGATTCATATGCACATCCAATATATGCACTCCCAAGCTTTGCATACCGGAAACAAAGGGGCTCTACAGGTACAACGTCACCCAACAAGCAGAAACACACTGAAACATGGATTCTGGTTAATCACGAAAACGAAAAACGCCTGTCCTTAACTCTCACTGAATGAAGCCTTTAACAAAATTGTCCAGGATTAATGATTAGCCTTATTAACACAAAGTAACCGCAAGCATAGCGGGATACTTATCTTATTCTGTCTTTGGTGTTTTGTTACACTCCTACACACTGGGGTTTCTTACGTAATGCAGTACCAGGCATTCTTGTAAACAGAAGGAAATGGAAAGTCCCTCAGTAAAGAGGCACAGTGCATCACAGGTACTCAAACAAGACAGAAGTCCACCATGTGCGGTTACATTCAACACTGCACGGCTTTCAGCTTTTTAGTCTAGCCAGACACATGTAACACCAACATAAACCAGCCTTTTAACATTCAAAACCTTTTCCTCACTAATATTTATATTCATAGTCATCGCCCATTCATGAGAAGTATACAGGGAGAGAAAAAATAAAACACAGCTTAGATAAACCATATGACATTGCCACAGTCAGAGAAAACAAATGTAATCTTATTTTATTTATCCAAATAACATTTAAAAAACAGGTATGTCTGTTATTATTAACTTGAGGTCAATAAGATCAACGAGAAACTTCCACATTTGAATGGGGACTGGTTGACGTGTCACGCAATGTCTAAGGTTTATTTGAAATCACTTCCATAGGAAACCAAAAGATCCCTTAGTAAATGGTACCTGTGACTTTAAAACCAAAGTCAGATGCTATTAAAAGCAAACGGTACACAGCAGGTGGAAAAGTAGGGATCTCAGCTGAAGAGATGGAGCCTGCAGGAGGAGACATATATGGTGAGCTTGGGGCAGTGGGCTCCTGCAAAAGGGTCTATTTTAAGCCACAGATAGCTCTGGCAGTGCTTTGCATTTCTCTCTAGGGTGTCACAGTGCAGGAGTAGTTACTGTAGTTAGGGATCCTGGACTGCTGTCATTTCACTCTTTTTGTTTTAAGGATCTGGTCCGGAATGGCCAAAATCCCAAGACGTCCTGAAGGATCAAAGTATGAAATCCAGGTGTGGTTAAAACTCTGGTGGTGTTCTGCTGACAGTTAAAAGGCCAGCAGCCACTCCTTTTCAAATCTCTAGTATTGAGACAGGGGGTTCTGAAGGCACAGACTAAGGTAAGGCACCACCCGCCTGAGCCAAAACATAAACAGCATGTCTGTCAACCTCAGACCACATGCTGAAAACTCTCTCAAGTCCTGTACTGCTAACCATGTGCTTATCTGCCAAAGATACGTTGTCTTACCAGCACGTTCCTCGTTATTATCCTCTGCGGCTATGGCTAAATAATAAAGTCACTCCCCTTTTCAGATCTCTAACTGGCCATCCGATTACGATGAAACTTGGTACGGACATTCATCAGCACTGATGCTCGTCTCGTTTTGTGACCATGGATTCCGGCCGTGTAGTACAGTGATGAATTGTAAAAATGGCTTGGGAGCTTGTATCTTGACAAAAGTGGTTTGGTTCACCTAGCCTAGACACATTTCAACAGGGGGTGAGCTCAGGAAGAGGCATGTCTTGTATTTGGGACCTAAGGTATACTTTACTCTAATACTAGCAAACCCATCATTCATCCTAACAGCTGCAAGCTGCACATACAATCAGTGCAGAGTGACACACTGCAGTTAATGTCAGGCATGGGTGTTAAAAATAGGCTTTAGAGATAAGAGCAGCCAGGCCGATGGGTGATTCCCAATATAGAAAGAGACCTCACTGTGGAGTACTTTCAAACATGCACGGCTGAACCACTGAACCTTTCACAGAGAAGCTCATACAAAGCAAAACTATTACAGACGCAGACAAAAGTATTGGCACTCCATAATTGAAGAAAACGTGGCAAATACAAACATGTAGTGAACATTAGCTACTAATTCATATGACAAAGACCAAAATACAGGCTCTGGTAGTTTAACAATCTTTATATAAAAACAAAACAAAACAAACAAACAAAAACATTGGTAGCCAATGTTCACTAAACACTTGAATTATCTTATATTAAGTGTAAGGTGACAATACTTTTGTCTGTGATTGTATGTCTGGTCTCCAAAGGCTTTTTTTTTTTTTTTTTTTAAGTTTAGTTGCATTAAACGTCTCTTAACTTGAAAGCATTCATTATTTTTAATACGATTACTACTAAGATGACTGTTACAACTGACACATATCTTCAATACATTTATAAAACCATTCTGGCTTCAGTCAAAGCAAGGCATTGGGACACTTACTAACAAGATGCTTTATTTCCACTTGAATTCTTTTTTTTACCAAATAAATAAATAAAAAATAAATAAATAAATAAAAATAAAAATAAAAGGCCTACATACAAAGCTAAAATCATGGGCCTGGAGTATTAACAACCCTACTAGCAGGTCTGGAACACCATGAGCGAATTCAGGCGAGCACCTGGACAATGGCACCTCTTTGAGCATCTGGCTTGGTGCCATTAACACAAATCTACCCCATTTTCCTCCCACACGGTAATGCCTGTGAACACGATCACCGGCCTTAATGAAATGATATAGGCATGCATGTGCTTAATTGCATTATGTAGGAAATGCTTGCTATTAATATAATTGGCCCCGTTCCTATTCATTTCTGCCAAACTTAATCAGGAAGATCACATTTGGGTCATCAAAGCAACCCCATCATAAACAGTGATTAAAATCCCATCTCTGATTAAACATGCTTGGAGTATTGCATTTCATTGTTACATCTGGACTAATGCGTTGGTTTTGTGTTAATGCCTATTCTATCACTTTGCTGAGACTAGGAGGAGGCGTGATGTAAACAAGAGGGTGCAGGTGGTCTCATTGTAGAATGAAAGTTGAATGCGTTATCGAGGATTTGCAATGGCATCACCGTTAAACACCTACGACAAAGGTAATACCGCAAAACGCCCTTAAGAGATACAGTATCGAAAAAGAATCAACAACGTCACGTGACGGTTCATTTTATCTAACTATAGAAAGTGTCAAAATCCGCCATTGTCAACAAAAAACACTCGCAATTAACGGCAAACTGTTTGTTTGTGTTGTTTAAACATATAGATTAGAATACTCAAGAAACGAAACTACAGTACAGAAAGTACGTGTTTACATGTTTCTTTAAATGTCAGTTGTATGTGTTTACTACCCCGGTATGGAACTAGGGTAGTGCTTTTGAATCTCTCGGTTGAAAGCGGCTGTGTTAGATGTGTGTCGAGAGATGGTGTTTCTGTGTTGATATCTGCCTGATGATGCATGTTTTGAAACTTTACCTTCGACTCGGGCACTGTGATTGACATCAGCAACAAGTTTAACCCTGCCCTCACCTCCCGGAGATACTGTCGCTGTTAATTAAACAAATGTACATGAAGCGACATAAAATCAAATGAGTGCTGTTTATCATCTGATCACACACCAATCACAACATGTACAACTGCTGTGCAGTCTGCCCGACCGAAATGTACAACTTGGCTGGGGTTGGTCAAAACTTTTTATTTACATCCACTGGCTTTCGAACTTTTCTCGTGGTACTGATTTAGCTTTTAAACCTAACTAGTATTCAGTCTGCTCACCGTGTTGTCTGTAGCCTCCCCGCTCTCACAAGGTAGTTCGGCTGTCATGTCTGCAGTGCCTAATTTTCTTTTTTTTCTGTAATTTTGAACGAAACCGTCCCCCCCACTTTCAGAATCCTGCCTCCTTCTCCATCCACCAGTCGCAGACCGCCGGGCGCGCTCCCTCGTCTCCGCTTCGCAAAGGCGGAGGCGAGCCCGCTTGCTGCGTCGTGTGTCGTCATTAGACGCGGGGGAGGACCCGGGTTGCAGCATGCTGTCAAACAGAAGTCAATGAACAGGGTTTGGCGGCTTGTAAGCAAACTGTGGAAGGGAAACTTTTCCTACCCATTCCATTTAACAAAATAAGTTCCAGCCAGTTGCATGATTATTTAATTGAACATTTTGCTGTGTATAATAAATAATAAAGAAAAAGGTTGTGTACTCTGCGTGTGTGTCGAATTAATGAGATCCACAGGTAGGTATATATAGTTTGTGGGCGTTTGCTATTGTTTTGCAAAGATTACGACGGGCAGAGTTGGTTAAACCCGGTGAATGCACCGTTTACCTAGTATATTATTCCGTGCAGCGGTTGTGTTTGCATACGGTATTGTTACTGACAAATGACCGGCCAGACCCGCTTGTGTTTGTTTACTTGCGGTATCACGGCTCGGTTTGTTACTGTTTGCTGAGTGGCTCCTATGTAATGTGTTTCACTTCATGAGTCTTGATCAGTAACTTAATCTGAGTTGCATCTGAAAGATGTTCTGTGCTGTTACTGTATGTCGGATGGTTTTGAATTGCAGGTAAGGTGGAATATTATTGTGTGCAAGTCTATTCTCAAGCATTGCTTCAGTACGGTTTCTCAATGTCACGGTGATGTCCACGTCCAGTCTTGGTTGTTTATTTTTTAGAGACTCATTTATTATTAATCGGGTGCTTTTGCTTGATAAATGTATTAAAAGTAAAATAGTGATTTTTCATCATTCTAAATATGATAGCTTTTTTTTTTTAAAGTCCTCAACAAATCATTCCTTAAAGTAGTTTTAGAAAGCTGCAGCGTTTCATTGATAAGAAGCTAATGAATCAGTAGAAGCTAAATATTTGATTATTTCTAAAGGTCATTTCATTGCACACTTTCCATTCAGTTGCTAAACTACGTACCTGAACTGAAAGCATTTCAACCCGAATATTTGAAACCCATAACCACATGTTCTAGTGTTTATATCCAGAAGAACGTGATCTTGCATTGGGTTGTGTTCGAATTGATTTTAAATGCATTGCACCTGTTTTAGTGCAAGTCTCAAAGGGTTTTTTCTTCATAAACGAGCTTCTAAACACTGACTGAACAGGGTTGCCCATTTTTTATTTATATCAGCTGCCTGTTTTCTTTATCGAATTAGCAAACAGTTTATTGTCTCCTCAGGATTGAGCCCTTCCTCCATTACCCCCTGAGCATTAGTCGTATCAGTTTAATAAAAATTCAATAGACAGGAATACACCAAAGTTGAAGGTTGCATCCCGATAGTGACGGCAGCCGGTAAGCAATCGCTTACTCCGAGACAGGTTGGGGTTGCAGGATTTGATCCGAACAGCAAATGTCAAACTGAAAAAAAAATATATATATAGACATATACATAGACAATATATCGTCTCTTGGCAGAGCTTTTTCTGCAACTAGTTCGATTCGCATTCCTGAACGCTGTGGGACAGCCCGTACCCTTGTTCCTGGCCATGGCACCTGTGATCTTCCTGTTATTTCTCCTACTCTCAGGTAAGGGTCTTTGTTCTACCGAACAGGCTCGTTCTTTCAAACTATACTTTCACAGGACTGATGCATTTTCTTTTCAGGTTTTCAATGGCACCAGCAGTTGGGATTTTAAATCGTCTTCTTAGAAGCTCGGTACCTATGCGACATTTTAGGCGCCCCCGGCTATTTCTATTGCTTACTCATGACTTTTTGTACAGGGAATGTGATATTGCTGTGTGCTGGATGTGCTGCTTAAGGCCATTTCCCGTGTACTATGTGTGCCTCGTTTTTACATTACAGATAGCTGGATCTGTTATGTAATGAATAACACTTAACCTCAATTTAACACCCTTCCTAAATTTATTTAACGATCTCATAAAAAAACTCCCCTTTTAAGTTGTTATTGTTTACCTTTGATCCAAATCCAGATTTGTGAAATCCACATTTTCCCTGCATCCCTGTCAAAGGGTTAACAGTGCTCCATGTATCTACTGTATTTATAACGCACTTGGTGTGTTCTTGGTGTGTGATGGTGGTCCACTATGAAAGGCGCTATATAAAAATAAAGATATTATTACATTACTCATCTCAAGTGAGTAATTAGAAGTGACTATTACAAACTGAAGGTGTAAAATATATTTGTATAAATAAAGATCAGGTGGATTTGTCTTGTTAAGCACTCGTTTAATATCTTAGGGGTTGTTATACTATAGTCGTATTAAAAAAGAAAAAGATAAAACAGTTCTTCAGAAATAATTAATAATAATACTAGGAAGAAACCATTTAGAAGAAAACATGAACTGCTTTTGTATATGACTAAATAGTTTATTGCTTTCATTATATATATATATATATATATATATATATATATATATATATTTATATTTCAGACTTTAGTACTTTCATTTAATTGAAAGCCCACACTGAGCAAACAGGCAGAATAGCCACCTATGGAATGGTGGTCAGGTTTCTAAAAGGCATCCTTTGAACTTTCTTGCTCCAGGAAGTATGTCTTTAGACATGAAGCCAAAAAAATCTGCACTGCATCAACTTACCAAAAGCCTCCTTCGGAATTACAGAAAGGGAGTCCGTCCCGTCCAGAACTGGACTCAGTCAACCATGGTTTACATTGACTTCATTACTCAGTCCATCCTGGAAGTGGTAGGATTGTTAACTTGCAATGACACTCCTTTGCCACATGGGGGCACACAGCAGCTTAACAGCAGCACTTGGCTGTGCTGTATTTTTCCTGAAGCGGTATTTATGGTACCTGCCCATAGCTGTCAGAAATCTCAAACATGATTTTTTTTAAAGCAGGGCTTAAGTACTTGCATTGGTTGCTGTAATTATCACCACATTAGAAATTCCCTGGATTCATGCAGCATGTCTATAGCTGTGTCCTTTATGTATGGTTATTTCAATACGATTTATATACTATCTGTTATATATTTGACTTTATAGAACAAAGTGAATCCCTTTTACTTGTATGACAAATCCTTATTTTGAGTTAAAGTAACGTACAGTTTCCTATAGAAATGGCATCCTATTAAAAAGGACTGGGAATGATTTCAGTCATACTTTAGTTAAATCAATAAATATGCATGTGATGATAACGACACAAAGATATGAAAATATTTAGATTGATAATATCCAAGAGGCTTTTGATCATTTACTCAATAATCACGGATTACCTAACTGTAGAAATACATCCATGACATTACGTTATTATCTCTCTCTTCCACAGGATGGAAAGAACCAGAAAATGACCTTAAGTGTTTGGTATCGACAGGTGGGTAAACACTCGCTGAATATCCTTTACTTTTACTCGTTTTTAATTACCGCTTATCTTTAGAAAGCAGCAATGTTCATCATAACGAGTTACCATCTGACTTCACGCACACCAGGACAGTTCAGGCTTTTCAATTCACATCACAATGCATTCTGGTACCTTTCACCTGTCTCAGGTACCTTTCACAGCAGGACTACACTTACCAG
Organism: Acipenser ruthenus; assembly: GCF_902713425.1. Lineage (NCBI taxonomy): Eukaryota > Metazoa > Chordata > Actinopteri > Acipenseriformes > Acipenseridae > Acipenser > Acipenser ruthenus. The sequence goes on along the minus strand of NC_081227.1, from coordinate 1,301,982 downwards.
AATGCATTGGGATGGGAGTGGAAAAGCCTGAACTGTCCTTGTGTACATGGAGTGACATGGTAACCCTAGATGAGAAACAACTCGGGAGTGCTGAAGCGCTCTTGGATTTTCATACTTCGTTGTTTAGCTGCAGGCTAGCTTCAGGTGTTTCTCTCCTTTTAAAACAATACAAAGTATATTGACGGTACACTCTGAGAACAAAGCCCTCTGCGTTCTCCCTTACGTGTTCACACCATATAGCGTGTTTGTACTTTCAGATTTGGAATGATGAATTTTTAGTGTGGGACCCCGCAGAATTTGACGGAATCAATGAAATCTCCTTGTCTTTCGACGTCATTTGGGTTCCTGACATCATCATCAGTGAATTGTGAGCGTTCCATTGATCTGCATGTCTTCTTGGGGGGGTTGAGAAACGTTTGGAATACAGTGTTTGGTTTTATTACCAGTAATTCCGCTCTGTAAAATCGTGTCTCTGTTTTCACTGTTCAGTGTGGATGTAGGGAGCTCTCCTGATATGCCTTATGTCTATGTGAACTCCTCCGGTATGATTAAGAACTACAGACCTATCCAAGTGGTGTCAGCCTGCAGCCTGGAAATCTATGCCTTCCCTTTCGACAGACAGAACTGTCCCCTGACCTTCAGAAGCTGGCTCCATACAGGTAACAATACAGAACGAGGTAGGAGCTCTCCGTTCTCATGTTACCCATCTCATGTTGTTGGTTAATGTGACCTACAGCACAGGAAGCAATTAGGCACCAGGATGCAGCAGTATCATTTTTTGACCTATAGCGTTGACGTCCCAAGACCTGTGTATTACAGCAAAATCAGGGTAATGTTTCTCGCACTAATTAGAAGATTTTAAAGTCCTGGCTAGCTCTTCTTAAAAATGCATTCTTAGCAACAAGCCAACACAGGCCAATGCTTTGTATCCATCGCAGCAGTAAAGCTCTCCCTTCATTTAGTGAGAGGTCCTGTGCTTCTCTAACCATTCCAAATGCCATCGTCTTGATGTTGTGAATCCCCAAGCATTCGCCCTGCAGCCGAATTCACTGGAAACGCGCAGACAATACAAAACGCAGCATGATGCCCAAGCCATCCCTGGAAAGAGATTTTAAAGAAAGGAACGCTAAATTAAAAACTACCTTTCATCATATAATTCATATCCAAGAGGGATTGATGTGCTTGATTTTTTCTGACCCTTGTCGAATGCTCACTGAGCTGTGGAAATGAAAGAAATCTTCAGGACTAGCGGTCAGACTGGGTGCTCTTATCTCATAGAGCAGATAGCCATCAAAGTCATAAAGCTCTTTACAACCAGTTTGTCATTCCAGCACGATTATCTTCATAAAGGAGCAATGCATTGAATTGATGTCTTTTTACGTTTTATTTATTTTTTATAAAACCTTTACTAAAAGTCCTTCAGCTGACAAATCAGAGTTCTACTGGGGGGTTTAATCTTGATGATGAGGTGAAGGTAGTTTTTGGGTGAACAGTGTGTAGTGCAGTTAAAACTTTTTTTATTTCCTTTTTTCCTTTTGTTTCATTTCGTATGACTATAAGAACTCCTTGGTCATTGATTCGGCTCTTTTGGTCAAAATGTTGGACCACTTTATAATGTATTTTTCATAGAAGCATTGGAATAGTCATGCACTACACAGGGAGTACTGGGTCCAGTTAACAGCTTTTTAATATTTTAGGAATCCTTTCTTTCTTATGATATACAGAAGTACATTTTCCTAAGGTGATGTCAGCTTGAGGCCAGGGCAGGTTAAGCCTAGAGAAGGGGTTCCATGTGAAATCTCTTTCTTTCTTTCTTTTTCTTTCTTTCTTTCTTTCTTTCTTTCTGAACAAGTGAATGAAGTGAACCTGACCCTATGGAGGAGCTTGGAGGATGTGGCGAACGACAAGAGCACCTTCATGAATGAAGGAGAGTGGGAGCTCATCTCGGTGCCCTCCAGATATGAACAGCTGCACTTAGACTCCAGGGACTATGCTCAGATTCAGTTTAACGTAAGTGCACAGAGGTCCCAAGCCAGCAATATCACTTGGCACAACCCTGTGGAAACCAATATTGATTCCTCCGGATTTTGGTTCCCACGAATATTGGTTCCCACCAGCGAACTTTTGTTCCCCAATGCATTGTGCCAGTAATGTACAGTAGATGCCTGCAGCTTTTTACAACCTTGTTTCAGTACTAAATTGAGATCCTCAAGCTCTGACCATTGTGTTAATGGAATCTGGAATAAGATTTGCATTCTACTGTAGCCTGACAAGACGCTTCTAAAACTGAGCCTATAATGTGCGATTGCAGCCCGGCTGAATGATCTGGGCACGATGGCTCATTTCTTTATCGGACTGAAGCCGGCATGTGGTCTTGAAATATCAACTTGTTTAATGAGCGGTCTCAGGAGATCATGGCCTGAGTGTCTCGCCTGTGTGTCAGAGCAGCATGTTAGTTGAAAGATGATGTCATGTATGTGTTAGAAACTCATTTGCGTTTTGTAACAGTGCGCTTCTGGGTATTTCTTCACTCTCTTTTCATTCCCCTTGCAGGTGGTTGTTCGCAGACGTCCCTTGCTCTATGTTGTCAGTTTACTGATCCCCAGTTTATTCCTTATGATTGTGGATGTCATGAGTTTCTACCTGCCTGCAAATAGTGGCACCAGAATCACCTTTAAGACCAGTATCCTTTTGGGGTACACATTATTCAGAGTCAACATATCCAATGAACTGCCAGCGACTGCTATTAAAACACCTTTAATAGGTATTTATTTAAAACCACACAATCCCAGTGTTTTAGATCCTACTACTTCACCTGGTAGGCTATTAAATGCATTAATAACTCTGTGGAAAGAAAGTGCTTCCTCCCTTCAGTTCTAAACTTTTACTCCATGAATGCCCTCTTGTTCTTCTCTCTGTGCTCAATTTGAAGTAGTGTCTTGGGTTAACTTTATTTATACCATGTATGATTGTAAAGACTTGTTTAAGGCTTATCTCCTGTTTCCTACCCTTGCACAAACACTGCAGTATATACACTATAGATATGGAATAACCAAGTACTGTAGCAGCATCTGGTTACAGAGGGATAAATTGCACGCAGCCAACATCATTAAACACAAAGGCACTTAAGTGAAGCCTAATTCAATTGTGATGCAAGTTTCATCCAGGCCTGTTGTATAACTGCAGGGCTATACTTACACAGCTAGCAGTAGGAGGGAATATGTACATGGTGTGGGCTGCATTAGTTCAGTTGCTATATAATAACTGGTGTATAAAATAATATAAGCGAAGTACACTGCCACCCTGTTATTTCATGATTCAAAAACACACACGTTTGGTTAATTCGTGCTTCGTTAATGCAGACCATAAACTGTACATGTGCTACACTTTATTGTATAAGATCCCTTTACTAATTTAATGTTTAAAATATTTGACGATTTTTATGTACCAGTCACTGCTCAACATATAACCAGCAGAAAGTTCTCCTAAAAACTGTGTGTAAAGCTGAGGGAACACAAAGCCACTTTGTGGCTTGCAGCTTGGTTTCAGGAGACGAGGTTTCAGGCCACACGGGGAGGCTTGGGGTTTGATGCAGCCAAGTTGACTCAAACTAGGTCTCCTGGAAACAGGTTTCAAGCCGCTGTTCCTAAAAAAGCAGCTTTGTGTTCCCTCAGCTTTATTTTGTGTCGCATTGCAGGTGTGTTCTTTGCAGTCTGCATGGCACTGCTGGTACTCAGCCTGGCGAAATCCATCCTCATTGTGAAGCTGCTGTATCACAGCGAGAAACCTGTAAAGGACATGTCCGTCTCGGCCTGCCTCCTGGACAAATACGGATCTTACAGCCAAAGCATCAAGGATGGTGGAGGGCAAAGCAGAGGTAAAAGTACGTCTCCCTTCCCTGAGGCTGAACCGGTGCTGCTTCTGTACAGTGGGTGAAACAGTTGCGTAACTGCGTGGGTGTCAGTCACCTCGAACGCTCTCCTTGTGGGGATTACAGAGAATCAGAAAAGACACATCAGGAGCCTCCACAATTCTAATGTTGTGTTTCTCTTTGTTTTCAAAGGATACCAGTTTGAAGTTTCGCCAAAGGTGGAGATGACCCCCTCCAGTGGAGAACTGAGCAAGAACATCCTTCTAGAGAAGATCCTTCGGGAGATCGTTGCTCTCAAGCATTACCTTGAGCAGATAGACGACGCTGGCAGCATGACTGTGGAGTGGCTGGCTCTGTGTTACAAACTGGACAAGTTCCTGTTCCGCCTGTACCTGTTCATCCTCGCCATCTACATCAGTGTTCTGTGTTCTCTCTGGGTCATATGGAGCTCCCCCTAGAGCTTGCATACTAGACTCAAGACTTTTTTCATTAGAACCCATTATATCGTGTGTCATAGAACACCTTTAAGCCGAGGGAACACAAAGCCACTTTTTCAGGAACAGTGGCTTGAAACCTGGTTCCAGGGGACCTAGTTTGAGGCAACTTTGCTGTATCAAACCCCAAGTCTCCCCTGGTGTGCTGTGTAGTCACAAAGTGACTCTGTGTTCCCTCAGCTTTAGGCTACTCACAGGTACTGAACCAAATATTTGTGGTTTGTTTCAATGTTACGTGGTATGATTGGGTTAGTATAAAATTAACTGCTTTACTACATTTTTTTTTTTTGGAACACATATATTCACTGTTTACACTGAAGAGGAGTTAAATAGTTATAACAAAACTAGTAAAATGAGGTAGAACTGCAAGAGTATGCACTGTAGAAAACGCTTTCCTTCAATGACTTTAAACTCATTGTGAGCCAAAGAAACCCCAACACTGTACAGCCCACTATTGTTAAAAATCATGTTTGTTGGCATGTAATTAACACACTGTTTAGGAGATTTGCATACTGCAGTCCTGTATTTTTTAATGGAACCAACTAATCACTGCTCACTGAGAGTATTCAGATGAAGCATTTCTTTGCTACAGAGAACCCAACACCCCCATAAGGACTACAATGGCAATGGAAGTGATGGTAGAACACTGATTGCATCAGAACTACAATGGTATAGTAACATGGTATCACAGTCGGCTTGTGCAGTACCATGGTTCCAGATCATTACCATTGCTTTACTGTATAAGGACCACCATGTCATGGTTATTCCAAATCCTTTGTGTTGCCCCTGCTGGTATTTAATGCTGTGATCTGCTAATGATACTGCTACAGTTTCTTCAGGGTGATAGACTAGGATTCTGATGGTATCCCAAGGAGAACTTTCCTGCAATACAGGCTTCAAGTCTGCAGGTATCTAGAATAAGTTGCATACGCAGAACGCTGTATACAATACAGATGTTAAACAATCAAACTAGTGTTGTCTGTTTATTAACTTACATTTTTCTTCATGCCTACAGAAATAAGGGTCTTCCCATTTACAATACATTGTTCCCATTTTAACTGCTTAATTAATGTAATAAGAAGAGTATTATAGGCACTGTTGCATCCCGCTATCAAGATCAAATCAAATGTCTTTTCCTAAATCCTAATGAGACTAACTAATCTAATTTATTCCAGTCGGCTGAATGCACTTCCGTTCATCTGTTCCCTGGACAAATTACTTTGAGTGGCAGTGATGGGACAGAGGACAGTGGATCTACATGTTAACAAATGCTTTATACTGAAGACAACAGTTTTAGGAGTAACTCTATCCCTCTATTGATGCCTTCTGGTATACGACAGAAATCCTTAAAATGCTGATCTGTCTGTCTGTCTGTCTGTCTGTCTGGGGCCTCATGATCAACACGATAACTATTTGGATTTTATATTTGGAATACCAGTTGGGTATAATTCGATGAACAGTAGACACATCTTACAAATATGTTTGCGATTATAAGCCCCCTCTGTAGGGTGTTTACGATGGTTCTGTCTGTGTCTGGAGATTTGACTCAACAGCGCCATACAAAATGGAAAGCACGGGTTTCAGTATCAACCCTAGCATGAAAATGCTAAGTAATGCCACAAAGAATACCGTGCCAGCATACTAACAAATGCCAATATCGGATGCTGCTATTTGAAAATGCAGGGGGTCCACTAGACAATAGGTAAGAATGCCTGAAAAGCCATTGCATTTGTACATTCTTCTGCTTTCATTTGTTTTCTAATAACGGCACCATGATGGGTAAACCGATAATATCAAAAGCCAATGTTCGCATTGAGTTGATGAGATGTCCTGGGGTGGAGAACGCATTTCCGGACCTGGTCATATCTTTGGCAGATTTGATGTCACAGTTGTTGCTTTTAAAAAAAAAAGTAGTTATAGATGAAACATAATATTGATGTATCCCCTTTCCTATAATCTAACCTCAAAACAATGGAGGTGTTAATGTAATCTGTGCTGGAGTCCACAGTGCCCATTGGAAGACCCATTGGGTTGTCTCTCCCTGTAGATCCATTAGTTGAACAGAAATGTTATAGTGGTGGTTTACACTATGTACATTTTCATCATGTTTCATTTCCCCTTTATGTTTCATATCCATTTGTTCCGATTCAATAAAACACACCTTGTTGATGTGCAGATAATAAACAAACACAGTAAGTAAAATGGAGAGTGTTGCTAAAAGTACCAACGTCCTCCTCTCTCTTCAATGTAAAAATGCTTCAATTGACATTGATATTTTTACTCTTCATGGAAATTCAATTACATTAAGAACTGTTGTGTACAACATCACAATTTGAAATATGAGTGTAAAAACAGGTTTGCAGTCGGATACATTTTTAAATTATGCTTTAGCAATAGCATTAATCTAGAACCGTTGTGGAAAACATCTGAATTTTAAATTATGAAAACATTATAACAGTATTTTTTCTAAAACTATTTTCTTTTCGTTACTTTTAAGTATGTATTAAACCCAACACACATACTTTACTTTCAAATCATCTGTATGTTCAGTGGATACCCATACAAACTCAATGTAACAGGATACATCTCCAGACATTTGTCTGTGTAAAGAGTGGACAGGGCTGGTTATTACCACCAGCCTGCCAGTAGTTACTTTTTCTTTAGTCTGTAGCTTGATTCAGGTTCAGCAACCCAAGCTCTTTCAATGGTATAGCTCTAATTGTCAGAGTATGTGTACTTTATCAACTTTGCATATTAGCTTTGATGGTGGATAGTCAAGGCCCTTATTGAACTAGCTAATCATACCCCAGGCGTGTTTCTATCTACTCTGATAACCCTAACACAACACCACGCATGCACAGGCTTATGAATTTTATCTTGTTACAGTTTGGGGATTATGAATTCAGTCCTATGTCTGTGGAATATAATAAGCTAATTAAAAATGTAGTTATCAGAATTGGACAGGCTTAATTTTTATCTCAGCAAAAAAACAAAACCTTTTTTTTTTACTTTTAGAGTTTTCTATCCCTAACACCTCCTATTCAAATCCCTATCGTGCTCCGTAGCATAACTATTCATTATCATTTGTATTGAATTGTGAGATTATTTCCCGTTCACGAAAGGCACAGTTTGTTTCTAAACCTGCAACACCATATTGTCATTAGCATGAATACAATTTCTCATCTGCAAATGAGTTTGTTAATCTCTCATAACACTTTCTATTAAACAGTAGGAGTCACTTCAAACAGCACGTTGAAGGTTTGAGATTCAAATCAAGTTAAATTCATTTGGTGGTTACCACTTAGCCCAGAAAAGCCAACATCACAAAACTGCCCCCTAATGCAGCACAGTTTAGGTGATGAAAGCTTGTGAACTTCACAATGTAGGACCTCTTTACAAGAAATACTTTAGAAGTCAGAATATCATTTTTAATTTCCAGGCCAAGGGAACCATTAACATGAGGAAACATGAACTCACTTTTTCAAGAACAGTGACTTGAAACCTGGTTCCTGGGGACCTAGTTTGAGGCAACGTTGCTGTATCAAACCCCAAGTCTCCCCTGGTGTGCCCTGAAGTGGCCTGAAAGATTGTCTCCTGAAACCAAGTTCCAAGTCACTAAGTGGCGTTGTGTTCCTTCAGCTTTCAAGCTACACAGCAGGAACGTATTTCTCTGTATGGGCTCATTATCTGTTTTGTTTTTACACCAGGATACTTCATTCGAGCTATAGTTGTTTAGAAATGCTTTCAACAAAAAAAGGCGGCGTGTGTTGTCATACTGTTGAGGAATTCTCAATAGTAAAACTCCCATGCCTGTTCAATAAAATCAATAGAATTAGACTTGGAGTAGCAAGTGCCAATGGCCATCAGGAATTTAACGGTAAGTTACACGATGGCATCGATTAGTCAAGTGTAGTGCAGTTTGACCTGAAGTGTTATACAAACGGGATGAGCGTTTAAAGTCTTCTTAGCCTTTGAGTGAACAGCACTTGTGTACCGCAGGAAACTTTAAGGGCCGACCCTCTCTGTCGTTCCTTCTTCCAATCTGTCACTGCCCATTAGTAAGTTCTAGCAGCTGAAGTTGATTTAATTATAGTGAAATAAAAAACAAAGTTCAAAAGGTCAGCGATTAGATGTAGCAATATTTCACCGCATTTATTACCGTGTGCTTTCATTACGACAACTCGATATCCTTGCAACTTATTATCAATTATGTGCTTCTCAATTACGCCAAGAGATACTTCCCGTCAACTAATAAAATTGATAAATTCAATTTGGCAACATTTAGCCGTTTTTTATTTCCCTGCCACAAATGTCATCGAGTCAGCCGAGTCAATCAAGAGATTGAACTAATCTCAGCGTTGCTCTGAATGCTTGCTGGGGTTTTGTTTCAAGGTAATGTAATTACTGCCTTGCAGAAACGCTGTGCTTCAATTACTGGGGTTTTTAATTGCCTCCCATTGCATCTGTTAGGCAGATTCCAGGGATAAACTGTAGTATGGAGGCTGAGATGTGATAAATATTGAGTCCATGTAATGGAACACTTGCTGTCCTTTTTAATCTTATTATTGGCCTTAGCGCCATGAAGTTGAGTACAAGTATTGATTGTGCATCATATTTAAACCCGTATTATAGTCTACTACCAGGACAGAAATTTAGCTCTAGATGTGACTTTTTTTAAAACAGCTTTCCGAGCTGTTAGAATTATTTACCACCATTTTCCCCTAGTTTTCTTTAAAAGCGCCGTCAATCCCGTGCATTAAGTCAACAGGAGACATTCGCTATACTTGTATTGGTCTTTAAATTCTAGATCATAGCCTAATAGAAACAACATGTTAGAAATTAAATAATTTCTCATCTGTATTGGAGTTAGATACTGTGAAATATTTTATACCTGTCTATTAAAAAAATGCATTTTTTTATTAATTAATTAGTTGAAACAATAATTAATATTTAACCCCAACATTAATCACGAATAGTCCTACATGTTTCCCTCGGATTCATGCAATGTTAGTTCCTACAGGATTTTATTAGATTAACTCACCCCTATTTAAAGTGGATTTTGAATAAAGTGCTTGAATCGTTAGAATTCATAATGAAAGTTTTTTTGTCTAATTGGGGACTGGTAATTTTTTTTTTTTTCTTTTTTTTTTTAGTGTGTTGTACGTATTAAATCGACAGATAGACACCGAATTAAAATGGCTCGTATTTTTAAACGGAGAAAGTCATGTTATGTTACATAGCCAATGGGAATATACAATACCCACGGGAAGAAAAAAACATTTAATTCTATGACAAACCTTAAAATCTTTTGTTCAAGATAAACAAATAAAGCAACTATAACTAATTGAATTAAACAGATGAAAGAGAAAACGTATCGACGGTCACGTCTGTAATTTCAGTGAGTCCAAAAGCACCTGGGGGTCGTTTGTTTCACTGGGCATTGTATCATGATCATTCACTTAACTCGCATCTGTTCTTATATACCAGCAAAGTACGAGGGTGATCAGTACATCGGCATAAGCAATGTGTTCGTTAATCGTCTAACCTGAAACCTGAGGCAGGCGGGCTTGATTACGAGATTCATTAATTGTTTTAAAACTGGAAACTGCAAAGCGAGCTGAATCCGAAAGGCTGTAGTTGTGTTTGGGGGCACTCCAATGAAGACAATCTGGCAGGCTGAAGTCATTTACATTGCACAGCGCGTTAACAGCAACCCAGACTGCAACTCGAAACTATCCCCTCCAACGCAAAATGAGCGCTTCAGCACTCTGGATAGCGCTCGGCGTGCTAGTGCTCAGCACAGCGAGATCAAATGAAGGTATGAAGATTATTATTATTATTATTATTATTATTATTATTATTATTATTATTATTATTATTATTATTATTATTATTGTTGTTGTTGTTGTTGTTTCTGTATTGCATGTTTAAACCTGATTGATACACATGCTTGTACAATTACATCTGTTACATATCATGCAAATTGTGCTGTACAGTATGACATTTAATCCTGTGTTGTATATTTGCTGATGAGTTGAATACTTTATTGTTATGCATTCGTAACCTCTGTATGTGCAGCAATAACAATTGTGCCGCAATTATCCATTACAATGACAAGGCAGAAACTGAAAAATGATCTCTTGCTTTATTTCAACTTTTTTTCAGATGTTTTTTTAAATGGATAGCTAATATATAGTAACCCATTTCTAAGCTACTGTTCAATAGTTGTAAAATACAAAGTGATGTGACCTTTAGTGTGACGGTGCTGCCCTTTTTGCATTATGTTGCTGTTCAACATGGATGGCTTCATTTGCATTACAAAAAGCAATGTTCGGTTGCAAACCTTGGCATTTCAAACTGAGAAATAAATCTGTCAGTTTGTTATTTATATTTTAGTGTAAGGTAGAGTTAGATCTGTATTAAGTGGTGTTTAAGAGTTGCTGTACACATATTTAGAATCCGTGGCTTCATATGGTATAATTCATTTTTACCTACACGATTTGGTGGTTGTTTTTTTTGACTCTTTATCCATTATAAAGTATAGCCACAAGCACACTACACCGAGGTCTTTATTTCCATTCTCCCAGCAGCCCGCCGATTAACCACTAACCCCAGCCGCTTTGCGAATTCCACCCTGGTTCGTCTCGCCGATTATCTGTTGACGGGTTACAAGCGGGGTGTACGCCCTGTACGAGACTGGAGAACTCCCACTACAGTTTCCATTGATTTAATGATCTACGCGATTCTAAGTGTGGTAAGGGGCCGCACGTTTGCTTTTACATAGTTTTCAGGACTACATTCTCAAAGCCTTTCAAATCCTCATTAGCATGCTTTGGTAACATTCTTTATTGAGTCTCTAATTACTGGTGTATTTACATAGTTACTTAGTAAATACATGCGTACTTACACATGATTACAATGTTATCATGCATAGATACAATGTTCGTAATGTGTACATTTTTTTGCATGATATAACCCTAATCCTAACCCTATCCCCTTTCTCATACAATTGTGTCCTTGCATATATGGTGCAAAAAGATCTATACGTTAAGTACATTTTAACTATACATAATAACATTGTAATTATGTGTAAGTAGACATGTATTTACTAAGTAACTACGATGTAGATACACAGTAATTAGAGACACTTAATGTAAAGTGTTATCAATGTTTATTACTTTTAGAAATAAATGGCCTAATAATTATTTGGCGTATCATTTTACTGCAAATAACTGACTCTAAGAATCTCCAATAGTGTTCTTAAGAGTGTTGATGTACTGATAAAATAAATTACATTTTATACAATAAATGTATTAAATGTTACCTTTTGTTAAAATAAATAATACTTAAAAATGACAGTGGTTTTGTAAAGGAGAACTGTAAAATATAAATGCAAAAAATAGCAAGATTAAACTTATATATATATATATATATATATATATATATATATATATATATATATATATATCCTGCTAACATTACGTATTTTAAACCTTTACTCATAACTGCATTGCCCTTTTCTTTGTCTCATATGTTTGACTACAGGATGAGAAAAATCAAGTTTTAACAACCTACATTTGGTACCGGCAGGTGTGTGCTCAGATTTCAACTGTATAGCACTTGGCTCTGTATTCTATATAGATGGAAGGATGATTGATCTAATAAGCAGCGATGGAACCCATTCAAATGATTTCCTTTCCAAGCAGACACGTAGCATGTACCATAAGAGGATATTTCATTCATCTAACCTGGCCATCACACAAAACCAAAAATACATTACAAAGACTTCCTGTGGAAACGAAAAGTACTACCGAATATCGGAGTGTTTCAAGCTATGGAGGTGTTAATCATGCCATCGCAAGATCTGTTTGACACACACAAAAAGGAGATACATAAATATATTTATTAACATGTAATATCTGGTGTTGTGATACAGCACTAAGAACAAACAGAGGTGGGCAGCAAAGGCTAATTTATTTAATAACTAAGAGCATATAACAACCTCTTTTTGTGCCCAAACCTTTCTTCTGTTTTTACTGTATGTGCTTTTAAATACAACGGTATACTTTACATGAGCACCACGTTTATAAGTGGAATAACATTCTTTATACCTGCACAGCAATGGAAAGATGAATTCCTAGTCTGGGATCCGAAGGACTTTGATGATGTCAAGCAGATCTCTATCCTGACTAACAATCTGTGGGTTCCAGATATACTCATCAACGAGTTGTAAGTATCTTGGATTCTTTTTATGCAATGTTACTGATTTTAATGGTACCAGGTTTAATTCTGTGTTTATTTATTCCTATTTTCTGTGTGAGTTTTTAGGCTTTTTTTTTTAGATAATCAAATTATTTTTCTTAACTGTCCAAAAAAGTGAACTGAACAGCTCTTTCTGGTACTGTCAGAAAAGTCAATGACTGTTCAAATCAAATAACAGCACAGCTGGGAATCATAGTAAACAGGGGGCTTATGAGAAAATAGATTTTAAAACCTTACTTATTGTTGGTCCTAACAAGCATAGCAATGACATTACAGGCATCCTCTGCCATGTCTGCAAATACAAAATAAGAACCATCTTCAACCTGAAAAAGCCACCGCAACGTATTGTAGCAAAATACCTTTAACTTCAAAGAGGACGATGGGTTAGTGAACACAAGAAGCGTATTCTCTGCTGTTTCTTTTAGGGGTGTTTGATAGCTATGAAAAGCTGTAATAAGCAGCCCTTTGTTTTTTTAGGGGTGTTTGATAGCTATGAAAAGCTGTACTAAGCAGCCCTTTGTTTTTTAGGGGTGTTTGATAGCTATGAAAAGCTGTAATAAGCAGCCCTTTGTTTTTTTCCAGTGTTGATGTGGGGAAGTCCCCTGATATCCCTTATGTTTACGTGGGGAATGATGGGGAAGTTCGGAACTACAAGCCGATCCAGGTGGTCACTGCCTGCAGCCTGGATATATACAACTTCCCCTTCGATGTGCAGAACTGCTCCCTCACTTTCACGAGCTGGCTCCACACGAGTAAGAGCCTTGCCTTACCTCAGCCTCTCCTGACAGACGAGACTTATAGAAACAGCTGAGATAACTCTCATGTCAAAAGAAAAAAAAAAACATTATTTAAGGTTATTATAGTTATAAAACAACACGTTTTAAAAATGAAGTTTCAGTTTTCAGTTTGCATGCTTTGCTGTACAGCTGTGGCCGAATGTTTTGCAAACTACACAATGATATTAAAAAAAGTCTACCGGTAGCCTTAATATGGAAAACTACAAAGCGGTATGCAATTCAACATGCTACCGTAACATTATTCAGCAGGTTTCATTCGACTTTATGAAGCAGAATGAATTCATTCTGTAGGGTGCTGCAAAACTTTTGGCCCTAGCTGTAGTTTGTTACACTTGCTCTTTTGAGGTCATTGCACTGATAAGATACGCAGTGGTAGCATGTATGAACAGCCTGGCTCAAAGTCCCGCACTCTCATACTGATCTGATGGGCTTTCCTTCCCCTACAGTTAAGGACATCAACATCTCCCTGTTGAGATCCCCCGAGGAGGTGATGTTTGATAAAAGTGTTTTCATGAACCAGGGGGAGTGGGAACTGCTCCATATCCTGTCTGCTTACTCTGCCTTCAGTATTGATGGCAACGACCACTACGCTGAAATGAAGTTCTCTGTGAGTACGGCCAGCATGGGGGCTTGTGCCTGTAGGACATGTCGCCTTACTACAGGGCTACTGGCACTTATACTGTATCCTGAAGCTCCACTGCCAACACACCTTGAGGTGGAGGCTAGGGGGAGGTGAACTCAAAGCACGGCAGCAAAGGGAGGTTTAAATGTACCTGGTTTAAGAAGTATTGGTAGCTGATTGACATGAATGCAGGGGTTACCTCCTTAGTCAAAGGTCATATTGACTTTTTGTGATAGTAGTTTTTTTTTTTTGTCAATCAAGTGATCATATTTACAGGTTTGAAAGGAGGTGTAACTGCAGTGTACAGCATGTTTTTATTTTTATTAGATGTACACAAAAGGTCTAAATTATTTTAAAAAAATAACTTATTTCAGGACATTTTGGACAAAAGCCCTTCTTCAGCTGTGTAGACAGAAAAACAAACACAGTGCAGTATTTTTCTTTCTGTGGGAAGGGATTTTGTCTGAAATGTCCTGAAATAAATGCTTTTTAAAAATAATTTGAAACGTTGGTGTACATCCCAAAAAAAAAAAAAAAACCCTTTTGATTTTGGTCAGGTGTATTTCGCGTTTCCTCCACGGCTTTCCGATCTTGCTGTGGTGTATAACCGATTGCCTGTGATGCTTTGCTCCTGGCTGTTCCTCTGCTTTGAGATGCTGTGTTTCTGTTCCAGGTTGTGATCAGACGGAGACCCTTGTTTTACACTGTAAGCTTACTGCTGCCTAGTATTTTTCTGATGGTGATGGATATTGTGGGGTTCTTCCTGCCCCCCGACAGTGGAGAGAGAGTCTCCTTTAAAATCACCCTTCTGCTGGGCTACTCTGTCTTCCTCATTATCGTGTCCGACACACTGCCAGCTACAGCCATCGGGACTCCCCTCATAGGTACAGCTAGTGAAGGGTGCACCGCAGTGATGGGTATAGTGCTACAGTGAAATCCTTCTATTAAAACAGAGTAATAGATGGCAAGGGATGGACAGAGTGAACCGGAAGGGAACCTGGGCTTTGTGTGAAGTAGCTTTTGAACTGATGAAGGTTTGAGTCCGACTTTGGTTTCTTAAAAGTTTCACCATTAGTGTTTTATTTAATCAGGACAGTAAAGCCGTTTAGGGTTACTTGGTTAAAGGCTTGATTTTTAAAAAAATGCTCAGATTCATATAAAGATGTCCTCAATTAACAAAAAAAGATTTTTGTAAAGACTTCTTAGTATTAACAGCACAGTTGTCAATTTATAGAGTATATTATAAATTATCTTTAGTTCAGGGAAGGGCATTTTTCTGTTAATTTTAAGGTTAGAATTTTTTTTCAGCCCCTCTTTTTATAAAAACTGGTCTGTGCCTGCGATTAGATAGATTTCTGTCTTGCATGGAGTGTTTTGGGTGTTCCAGAGGGGTGTGTCAAGATGTTCTAGAATCTTTGCATTAATACAGAATCAAGTGCAGCAGTTTCAGGTTTGGTTTTGAGCCTCATTGCTTTGTCCCCTCCCCTCCCCTCCTGTGTGCAGGGGTGTATTTTGTGGTGTGCATGGCCCTTCTGGTGATCAGTCTGACGGAGACCATATTGATCGTTCGTCTGGTGCATAAGCAGGATCTGCAGCCTCATGTTCCAGAGTGGGTGAAATACCTGGTGTTGGAGAGAGCCACTGTACTGTTCTGCATTCGCAACAAGCACAAGTTTGGACCCCTGCATCCCAAAGAGGTAGATGTGACCCAGTACAAGGAGAACAATATCAATTCAGGTAGGAGTTCCATCTCTTACCTCAAGTGAACCCCACCACTGACAAGTACCTGTACATTAAAACATCATCGCAGCCTATAGGTGTTAGTGCTATAAATGGAACGAAATGTTCAACAGTGGAGGTGCTTTCACAGTTTTCTACCAGTTATACATTCAGCTCAAATTAGCTCATTCTTGGCATGATAGAGGTGTCTAGAATCTGCAGTAGAGAGGAATTTCACTTGAAACAAAACTCATAGTTGATTTAGCCAATTGGAGCACAGCTAGCCATTCATTCATAACACAGCGACTGTACAAAGAGCCATGTAAATATACCCTCAACCATGCAGTTATACAGCTAAACATGTCACTACAGCCACGCACCTTGGGTCATGTTTACTGGTGATGGCCAAGTGCAGATATTCCCTCGGTAACCAAGCAATTTCACTGGATTGTTCCATTTTACATCTACCTAGTGCATCTACCTGTACAAAAGATAGACTGCTGCACATTTTAAACAGCCAGAGTTAACAGGGACTGTGGAGGTGGTTTCAGGCACGCTCACAGTCTCTCATGAAAGCCTCGGATCATCCTGGGGATTGCAGCGTTGGCTGCTTCTAACACTCTTTTTGTTTCGTCAGATAAATTGAACTTCCTTTGTTGCGAGAACCCCAAACACCGCGAGAAGCCCATGGGGATGGCTCTGCCTTTAAGAGAAAACACACCTGTCGTTGACAGCATCCTCCACGAGATCTCCTTCATCCGCCAGTACCTGGAGAAACGGGACGAGTACCGAGACATCGCCAAAGAGTGGCTGCAAGTGGGCTACGTTTTGGACGTGCTGCTGTTCCGGGTCTACCTGGTGGCAGTGCTTGCATACAGCATCACGCTGGGCACTCTGTGGTCTGTATGGCAGTATGCTGAGTGACAGGTAGAGTCTGGTTTAAAAAGTGCGTTATACCTTTTATAATAACTGGTGACAAGCAGTTGATATTTCCTGTAATAACACAACTAACTTACCAATAACGTAACACAACACAGAAATACCCCAGGACAGCCCTAAAACAGCCAGTGTCCTTTCCCGATGTTCTGACACGATCGTTGCTCACACTGGCGCAGACGCTGTTAAGTCTGGGAAATCATGTTTGTAGCTTACTGACAATCTGTACTCGACCAACAGCTTTGATTTTGTTTTGTATGTACAGTAGTTATGTAACTAACACTGTTTGTGATTCTATGTACAGTATTGTATTTGTATAGAAATAAAAGGTAGTTTTACCCACTGTAGCTCCATTCCTGTTATACAAGTTAATACTTTGTGTGTATGCATGTCTCTTATCGTAGGAGACTGTGTGCAGTTTGTTGTGTTATACAAGTTAATACTTTGTGTGTATGGGTGTCTCTTATCGTAGGAGACTGTGTGCAGTTTGTCATGTTATACAAGTTAATACTTTGTGTGTATGCATGTCTCTTATCGTAGGAGACTGTGTGCAGTTTGTTGTGTTATACAAGTTAATACTTTGTGTGTATGCATGTCTCTTATCGTAGGAGACTGTGTGCAGTTTGTCGTGTTATACAAGTTAATACTTTGTGTGTATGCATGTCTCTTATCGTAGGAGACTGTGTGCAGTTTGGGTTCTATCTGCTCATGCTGTGCAAAACAACATCTTATAAGATGAAACACCTTTCACACAATGCATTATTTTTAAATTGCATAAACTGATTTTGTAGACAGAAACTACTATTAAACATTACCCAAAATAAAGCATATTGCACTGCGTGTGCATATCGTGTGTGCTGCTTTTACATCATAACCATGGACAGCACCTGGTGCATTACTCTGGTTACCACCACAGAACTTTTGGGGTTATTCAATTGAATAGAGGCTAATATTGAGTAAAGCCCTATACAGAGTAAGAGCTTGGTATTCATCACTGATGGGGTCTTCATTTCTTCTGGCATCAGGACTGACACGAATGCACTTGTCCTAATGATTTTAGCTTGCTGAAAAGGCACTCATCGGGTTTGCAATGATTAAATAAATGGCATCATTAAAGTGTATAGTTAAAAAAGAAAAAAAAGAGACAGTACATGGGACCATTGATTCCAGTTCAATCAATGAGACTCCTTTCCAACAAAGGAGAAACGCCCCTGTGAAAGAAACCAAGCCCTCATAATTTCAAGTGACTCAGCAAACCACAGCTATTATACGCATTGATCAAGACTTGGGGACTTAGCCCGAGACTGACAGTTTGAAGGCATGCACGTCCCACTTAAACACCCGACCCCAAATCAACTGCTGTTGTTTTTAATGGAGGTGTGACATCACTTTGTTTAAATAATTATTTCTAACACTCATCAATAATAGAAGCAGTAAGTGCGGAGACATGTTATCTTAATGTGTTAAAGTGGTCTAAACAGCAGAAACCCAAGCTTCAAATGTCAAAGTATAAACTCCACTCTGCAGTGTGATGGCGAACCTAACTGAAGCTAACTCTTGATACCATCACAGTCCATCGGAATCGCCAGCATTTATAAAAAGCTGCACTATTCAAATTCATGCACCAGTGGCTTGGATTACAACCAATGACTTTCAGTTACTGAGTGTTTATAGTTCCACATTAAATGAAGCACAAGTATCTTGCCACCACACCATAGATACACTTCCTGTGCAGTAGGTATTAGGATCCCTCCTGACACCACTTGAAGTCCAATAAATTTCCTGTTTCAGGTACGACCCGAATACCTGCTGTATAGGCAGTGAATCTACAGTGTGGTGGCAGGATAAATGGACGTCCCCAGAGTCAAATGGAAAAGGCTGGAAAATGAAACTTAGAAGAAGGAACAATGATTTGCATGTGAGGTGGGGAAGCATATTAGTGTTGCACAGGCCTCAGTGCACACTGCTTCGCTTATGGGCTTCAGCGCACTGCGTAAAAATCACTTCAGAATTTGTAATGTTAGGAAAATATAGACGGCGTAACACCAAGCTAACCACTTTAGGTCTTAGATACTGATAGCCTATCTTGTGACTCTGGTTAATAAAGTGACTGTATCGTGTGTAATCAAGGATCACAGCTACCATACGAAAAAAAATATCTTTGCCCTTGGATGAGGCCATGAAGGGACTGTAAAGTAGCAAATATTCCTCAGATCTGATTCTAATGTATTCATTCATTGTGCGCCAGAGATTATCTTAATTAGGAAAGTCCTTGTTTCAGACACAGATGCTGTCTTTTGGCTTTTAAAGATAAAGGATGTTAATTGCTGTATTTTTATGCCAACAGTGTCTTCAGTTGATAGCAGTATTCCATTGTAGGGTATCATTTAATTACTGCATTTATTAAATAAGGCCACTGGCCCTTTAAATGCAAGAATTTCACAAAATGAAAAGAACAAAACAAACGCTGGACTTGAAAGTCTGAAACTGAACGTGGGTACTGGTTATCCTTGCAATCTAACTGCCTGGGGAGAGCTAGACCCTTACCCAACACAAACAAAACAGAAGCATAACCCAGACCAAAACAAACCAAACCCCCTGTTTCCACACACACACGTCTTACCTTTTTAAGGTTCCCAGCAGCCATCTGGCTTCCCATTCCTGCACTCATTCTCTCACAACTACACGTTGAAAAGCTGCAGTTTGAATACCATCTCCTCCCGGGGATTATTAATCAATAATTAATTCACTGCTTGCCAGGTGAGACTGACCCCCATCAATCTCCCTGGATTCTGCCCTTAACAATTATGGACATGAAGCCCAATAGAGGCTCCACCATTGAGGGCAGGCCATCCGACTCTCATGCTCCCCTGGGTCCTAAAGCCTTGTCATATCCCTCAATATGTATATTCAGCCCTCTTGGAAGTCATTGACATACACCCTGTCGCACCTGACATAGGCCTGCCTAACCTTACCCATCCCCAGGGAAGATCGCCCAGCAGAGGGCGCTCTTCCCTTCAGGTAGCAATGGTCTCAATCAGTAGCTGAAAGATTGACTGGAATACATCACTGCCTTATTGAATTGAATATCATGAATCATTACAAATCTTAACAGAAGAAAGTGTTACCTGTGACAGGTGCAGTACTGTACGTAAGATTTTAAAATACATTGTCCTACCTTTTCTGATCTACAGTCCTCTCCTCCAAACTTTCACCTACACTTTTAAAAAAAACAGCCCAGACTACCTTTTCAGTCCATTTCTTTTTTTTTTTTTTTTTTTTTTTTTTTTTACAAAAGCGTTCCAACATCTACTCCTCCTGAATGCATTACTGAAGCAGCATTCCCACCCACCTTCCCAAGACTGGTCCTGTAGAATTTTACATCCTGTAAAATACCGCTTTCAACCACAAGAGGGCGACATTCCTCTCTAAAATATTGAATTGATGGCCAGCACAAATACAGCTTCACTGTTTTAGTTCTAGATAATCATCATCATCATCATCATCATAGGTATAGTGTCCTCTGTTTGTCTTTCTTTATTTGGCCTTAAATTTAGAATACAGATCAATTACTAAAATACTTGACAAACAGAAAAAAATTGTGTATTTTATGTGTATTTTATGTGTATATAGTTATTCGTTTATAAGTGTTAACATGCATTAAATACCTAATAAGACAAAAACATTTGTTATTAGTCATATTAGTAAGCTAGTTAATAAACTAAACACGTCTGGCACCATTACAGAAAAGTACAAAAAACAAAAAAAACATACCATTTATTTTGAGCGTATTATCCTGAAAAAACATTAGCATAGGTCTGGAGTGTGCAGTGCGGTTCTGATACAGGAGCATATACGGGAACTGACATGGATTGACAGTCTTGTTCATACAATTCTAGCAGTGGCTTACACCATTGTAGCTGCCCTTGTGCTACCATTGTCATTAATGCACTCAAGATCATTTAGTGAATAACAAAAATTCCCAAACTTTGATCCCAGTATACTAAACGTTTTAGCGACACAGTTTCTCAGTGACAGACACTTATCTGAAGTGTGACTGCTTTGCTATTTACAATCCAATTATATCAGTTTGCTCGCAGTGTATCAAGGTACACAGCTGTATGTTATATTGCGTTACGGAACATGACACAAATGCTCAGTTCCTCTTGGCCTGATCTGTCCGCAAAGCCTGGCAGTGAACACAATTAAAGGGATTTGGAGACGACCGCTCCCCCGTTCACTGCTGCATTGTCAGAGCTCTTTTCTATCCATTAGATCATATCTGGGTCAAAGAGTATGTAAGGATAGGACCCCTGCCTGTCACACAAAGCCTATTCAAGACCAGCAAACTATTCACTCACCTCTTCTCATCCGTATCCGAGGGGGGGGGGGGTCACATGACCCATGCTGTGAGCCTTTGAAGTCTTGAATAAAGGGATAAACCTTAAGTTATCTAAGGGGGCAAAAACACCGCAATTTTTTTTTAAAGGGGTAGTTCTGCATTCCCTTTTCTAGACGCTGTCAAAGCAGTCCTTGGAAATAAAATAAGCTGCCCCCTTCCGTACATAGACAGCACATTTTAGGGACAGGTTGTGCCTGTGGAGGGAATGCTGTCCTGTGGGAACAGGAAGATATCAGCAGAAAGATGATCTCGCCTGTGCTGCTTTATCATCACTGCATTGAGTAGTTAATGAATCGCATTTTCATCAAGGTCTGCTGCCAGCGCTAGATTGGGGACTTTACCAGTCCTTTACATGTAAAAGCTTTTTAAAATATCAAATGCAGAGCTGTACTGTAGTGTAGCTTTATTATGACTCATCCATGTCAGTTTGCATGATCTTAACAGCCACTGAAGTAATCCGACTGATTCCCAGCCTGGTGATTTATTAACTTCAATAAAGACAAGAAAAGGTCAAATGCTAACCAGATGCTAGTGTAATGGATCTGTTGGTGACCGTGGTCTAATCACCTCCCATTACCTGCAACGACATCAGCGTTTTCTTGGAAAGACTGACTCTGGTTTGATCAAGCTGGAATAATCAAGGCATGTGTTGCTCTCTCTGTTTTAAAACACTTGCTATTACAGCATCACAATCGAATCTGCAGCGTTATGGCGCTTCCCCGTCTCAAGTTAGAAGTGATTTTAGTTTATCAGACTTTATGTAGCTATGAACTAAGGCAGAAACGTGTTTGTGGTTTTGTTTATTTGTGAGTGAGAAGGGGGCATTCTATTCCAGCTTCCACCACTAGGGTACGCTACTGCACTGCCTCATTTATAATACATAGAAGAAAAACCCAAGCAGTAAACGTTTGAGTGCTGCACACACCAGCACGGGCCACTCAAAGAGCACTGTTTTTCCATTGCCTTAAAACGCTCTATCGTAAGACAATACATACACAAATAAATAAATAAATACATTCTAGTTTTACTTTGCTTGTTTAAAAGTATTTAGTTGGGATCCAATTCTAATGAAAAAGACTGGGTTAAGAAATGTGGTATCTCGGACAATTTCAGCATTACATTTCAATTACATTTGACATCGTTGTTTTGTTTTTTGGTACTTCTTTCAAGATGCTGTAATTAAAACGGAACCCCAGAGGAGGAAACCTGACCTGTGCTAATCAGGAAAGGGGAGTCTTGGGTGGGGGGGTTTAAGCCGTTCTCAGACAGGTACAGATAGCTTTGTAAATACTATGACAGATCATCAGGAAGACCTTTCCTGAGAAGCAGGCGAAGGGTTAGAAACAAGAAAACTTGTTTGGCTGGTAAACAGAACTGGAATTTGGATACGGGTCAAAGGTCAGGTCGAGGGCTGGAAAAAGGCTTCGTTCTGAAGAGTCTCCAGGGACGGAGGGGGCCTGCAAATCGGAAAACAAGACCAGCTTTGTGTTGAGCTCATTCTGAGGGCTAAGCAAGGTCCCAAACTCATTCCTTTACTTAGCATTGTCAAAACGGTCACCTTGATAGCACTGTCCCCCTTGACCCCTTGTAGAGTTTACCAGTACCACGCTGTAGAAGGTTACCTTTCAGGATGACCAGTTTACGCTTTCTAAAGCTATAGCGTGAACACATCTACACAGACTCAGAATCAGAAGAGCATCGCCATGGTGAATATACAGTCTACCTAGAAAAAAGCCCCGACATGTATTTTAAATTGCGAATCTTAGGGAAAGGGTAGTATGTTATTTACTCAGAAGAACGATCAACTAGTGTTCCTTAATGGACCTTGTTCAATTTTGAATTCCTAGTTCATTTTTGTGTTTTGTAAAAGGGGTGAAAGCTTGATGAAGCGTGAAATCCACAGAAACAAGATGTTCAATTACTTTCAGCGAAAATGTCAACGTGCACCAGAGAGAATAATCTAAATTGGATTCCCTGCAAATGAAGAGAGGTGTGCAGGGAGGGGCTTGCGATACAGGGAAGGTGTGGACTCTCTCATCTTCATTCGCTCACTGCAAAGCAACTCCATGGTTGTTAGTTTTAGTTACAGAGCTGTTTTGTGAAGACGGTACCCCAGGTACTTGCTGTAATTTAAAATCATCGTTTTCTCCGGGGCGCTTGAGTCACTTGACGAGTAACAGGAGCCGACAGTTGCAAGGATTCCCTGGGGGTGGTGGTGCTATTTAACAGAATTAAGAGTGCTTGCTTAGCGATTCAGGTAACCTGGAATCCTCATAGCTGCTTCACTCACTGTAAAATACACTTTAAAAACACTTGGGACTGTTAGGAAGATTGCACATAGCAGAGTGAAGAGGTTTTCTTCAAAGCCCGTACTGAAGAATCATTGCCATAGACACATCCTGTAAAACATTATCACTGAAACATAGGGCTAGATTCTCAAAGCCATTTACTCCAAATCATCACACTGTGTCCTCAAGGGCAACACACCAAGTATAACTTTAAAACGATTAAGAAACCTCAAGTGTCTGACAAGGTGCATACATTTCACGTCCAGGTTGTTTATTGCTGGTTTGGTAACTTTATTGGGTGTGTGTTTGCTTTCTGAGAAAATCCTACTCATAATGATTCGGACTCAAATCGCTGTAAGAATCTAGTCTGAAGACAGGAATGCTAAAAATGAGGTCGTGTTTTGCTTTCTTTGTAAACGTAAGAAGTAATATGACACTGTCAGCTTGGGGTTCACAGTGGACTATTAAAATAGCCTAACTTTAGCCTTAATCATCCAGTCATTACATAATCAACTCCAAGCAGATCAGGTTATATCTTGGCTTGGCATCATAACATACAGTATTTACCTATTTGGCTCACATTGTGGTAAATCAGGTTTTAAAAGGTGCTGAGATTTCACACGTAGGGAATCAATGTACTGCTACATATTTGTGTTGAAGGTGTGCTTGTATTTAACATTTCAGAAAAAAAACAAAAAACCAGTCTGACAAACTTAAGTCCATTTTGTTTATTTATTTTTTTTTCTAACTGCAGATTCAAGGTATACAACTGAACATTGTTATTTTCCTTATGAGACTCATAAATAAAAATACAAAAAATGTTCACTACAAAAAAATCTACTGTTAGTAGGATGTAAAAAATATTCTCTTTCGCTACTGAAGGCACAAACTTCACTTAGTGACAACATGGAGAAAACAAAACCTGCAGTATTAGATCTCTTATTTCTTTTACATTTTTTTTCCACACGCCATCAGAGAAACACTGAAAAGTTACACAGAGATGTGTCTGAACCTACACTTAAAGAAATAACAAATAAAACACAGGATCTGCAGCCATGACTTCACACTGCAGCACTTAGAAGACAGCATTTTTTTGTACTGGTAAAGACGACAAAAGGACCTTGCAAACTACTAATGCAAATAAACTTCATACAGAGTTAACCAAATGACAAAAAGAAGAAAATAACAATAATACATTTGGCACCTTCAAAGATTAGGCTTAGAAGAGGTGCTGAGGTAGACATAACTATAATATCAATTTAAAAAATAATAATAATAACAATAATAATAATAATACAGAGCAGACTGGCACTTGTGCCATCGCACAAAAAAAAAAAAAAACAGACCAGCAAAACACACAAACAAAAGCTTTTACACTTGGTCAGACAGGGCAATTGGTCCTCAGTGCTATAATATATATATAAAAAAGGATACCTTGGCGTTTCATTATCTGAACATTTTCAGAGACTAAAGATGAATGGCACATGCATGACACCACTGCATGAAATGGCTACTCGTTCTTGCACACCACCCTGGAACACAGTGATTGACCTCCTGGGATGTCATGATAACTTTGACTATAGGTTTTTGTTATTACTATAGAGTGCATTACTTGTGGACTGCACCAAGATTCTTCCCATTTTGTGTGTCTGCAAAAAAAAAAGGCTGCCAAGCTGCATGGCAGAACGCATTGGAAGAAGACGACACTTCAGTACGATGTGGGTGCCTTAAGACCAGAATACCCTGGTCCTTCAAGAAATAAGGGCTACACCAAAGCAGAGTTCCTGAAAAGAGTTTTGGCAAACAGTTGGTTATGCACTCCATAACTTAACTTCTATAAATGTACATTTTTTGTTTTGGTGAAAGGTATCAGAGATTGCTGTCGTTGAGCTTTATAGTTTAACATACATTGCATCGTTAAACATTTCTTGAAACGTTTAGAATAAGCTGTCTTTTTTTTTTTCTGTCTGAGTGCTTGCTATACAGCGGAATCCTGTTTTCAAAGCTCCCATTTTAACATTTCAAATTGATTGTTGGCACCAGAAGACTGTGCTGAGCTTTGTTGCAGCATTAATTATATCACTCAAAAGGGTGAGCAACAGAATAAATGAAAACTGATATTGGAAATACTTGAGTGCTAAAATCGACACATTCTGTATTGTTTCAATGACAGCCAACAGATTGAAAAAATACTTTGGAATCCAATCGCAAAAGATGTGAATTTGCAATTTATGTATTTTTTTTTTATTTGTATTTTTTATTTTTATCATGACACCCCCATTAGATGACACACACACTTATTCTGAAGGTACAGGAACGCTACACAGTTATACATGGACATTCTGTTGAACATTTTAGGCACAAAGTTTAAAGAAACAGCTAAGCAAATTCCAGAGTCACATCGTAGGCAGAACCAAATCAACACTAAGTCACCTGTTACTTTGTCTTTCATTCGAAAATACTTGTATAATGCTGGCTGATTTTGTGGTGGTATATTTTCTATTTAAAAGAAGGACAACCACTTCCTTTAAAAAGGAATCCATCATACTAGTGTTGGGCAGTGTGGCACAGGACTTAACGGAGCTGTCAAACAGATGTAAAACACCATGTTGACAAAACCGGGTTTAGTGTGCTTTCCAGTCACAGCGATTGAATGTATGTATTGTACTCTACATCCCTCTTCCCTCAGCCTTTTCAAGTATAATTATCAATGTATGTTGTGTTTAACCAAATCAGCAGCATCATACTCCAATGTCTCAACTTCAGTTAGATTCAGTACCGCTCTGATTTTACTACCCCTGGAATGAAACATTGAATACTACATTTTCACACACATTTATGTTCAACATTACAAAAAAAACGGGGCAGGGCAACAAAGATACATACTACCCTGCTGAAAACATGACGAATGGAAAAAGGGACTGACAATTAATACAAAAATATCACAATTTTATATATCAAATGGGTTCTGCGGGCTCTAGTACTGGAATCCGTGCGCCTCAAGGAACTTGTTAACTACCATTTCTTTCTTTTTGATAACCACTTGCAGTCCACCACTGTTCAACACACGCTGCATTAATGCTTACTTGACCTGCCCTTACAGATTCAATAACCTTGAACCTACTTTTTCACATTATTTCAAAACTACAATTCTATTCACATATTTCAAGTTTAACACTTCTTTTCAACTCTCTTTAAAAGTAGTATACTTTTACTATACTGTAAAGCCCTCCCGTTTCAACTGTTACCCAGTCTTGAGGTTTCAAAAAACATTTTTCCACCGATAAATTGAAACGAGAGGAGGACAACCATAAACAAACCAGTTTTTTTTCCCTTTTGTCCTATCTAAAACTAAATACCTTTCTAACTCTTTATATAAATGTTGCTAAATTAGGTAAACGAACAAAAAACAAAAAAAACAGCATACGACTGGATATAAAGCATGAGATGAAATTGCGATGACATCACAAAGCAAAACACAAATACTGCAGAATGTGCTTTTGCAACAATAAAAAAAATAAAAAAAAAAAACAGGAGGTAGCTTCCAAAACAATGCCAAAATAAAATCAAAAATAAAATCTTTAATGTTTTAAATGCAAAAATACCAGTTTTGGTAACAATAATGCACAAAGTACAATGAAAAATCAAAACATAATTGCTATTTTCACTGTGGCACTGAATTACTCCTCACCCTCCCCCCCCCCCCCCCCCCCTCTGTACGTCACCATTTTGTGACATCACTTTCTGACAAAAGAAAGTAAATGCATCATCTTTTTTTTTTTTTTTTCATACAGCTCATGATGTCACAAAAACGAGGTAATTCAAGTACGATGTGCTGAAAAACACAATGGTACAAAAAAAAAAATATAGCAAAAACAAAATATATATATTTATACATATATTCACCGTAGATAAAGAGTTCCTTCCGCCTTATTTGTTAAATCACCAGGGCTGGCTATATTAATAACTTGACTGCGTTTTGATCCAAGCAGTTCATTTAGATATGTCGTTACTGCATTTTGAAGGCCAAAATGTTTAAAAACACATTTTGGTCTCTTCCGTATTAGCATGAAAACGGTTTTAGTGTATGGATGTTATTCATGAATTGCAAACCCTGTACTGAAAAAAAAAAAAAACATTTTGCATTTGTGTTTGTCCTTTTTTGACACGAGCCAAAGTGTAAATAATAATAGTAATACATCTCTGGTACACACAATATTTAGGGAGCAAATGGGGAATTCTGAAATAAGGGAATAGTTTCTTTAAAAAAACAAGCAAAACAAACAAAAAACAGACAGACAGGCTGTACTCTGTTTTATAGATCGGGCCAAAACTTGCCTCCCTGTTTGTAGTCATCATGTACTTCCAAGGAGGTATTGTGAACGCTGCAAACCGGGAATACTTCAGTTGCTATATAGGAGTTCCTCACAATACTGAACAAGCTCCTAGTGCTACGGTATGGGCATGACAGTCGATATTAACAGACTGCTGTTGCTGTACCATCACTTTCAGAACCAGCGAAATGGCAGGACTTTACAAGAAATGTCACGCAATCAAGAGGAGGAGAAGAAGTCGGGTTTTGAGATCTCCTTGACTTTGAAACACATTCCATGTGTGTATTTACTGATATATGAAATCATAACCCTGAACATTTATTAATTCACACACGGGGGGGGGGGGGGGGGTCATTTCATATTGCGTAACTTGTTTTAAAATGGTATATGAATTCCCACCACTATTCTGGGGACAGCCTTTATACGAATCATGACACATGGTAAAGGCTGCAAGCATTGGGGATTTAAGTGCTCTCGGTATCCATCTGGGGCATGTCCAGCAGGGGGAGCCTTATTCAAAGCATCCACAGTGTGTCATAACATAAGCCACGATGAATAACAAAGACAATCTGCCAGCAGGGGAGGGGTTATTTATTTAACACTGTGTGGGGCTGAGCTACCCTTTCACTTATTACTGGTCAGCAACAACAACAAGGAGTCAAAAACACACCTCAAAACAAGGACTGCCACAGCCAGTACAGACCCATCTTTCCTCCCTACAATCTGGGCACTGGCTCAATACTGGGATCCTGCTCTGTTTTGATCTATTGGCTGTGGGCTATTGGCACAACCTTGTTTTGATTTTCAAACCTTAAAAACTGGCAAGCTTATCATAACCCTCTCCCGGGTTCTGTAAAGTTAAGAAAGAGACTTGAAAGCATGAAATAGTTGTTGTTATTCCACAGGTACTTACAGAAATGCTATGTTGTTTGTGTGTATCTGTGTGTAATTCGGTATTTTTTTTTTTTTTTAAGCAGTGGTCAGTTTTGCAGAAAGTGCACACCTGAAAAACAGGTCACAATTCCCCCAGTCTTACAAACCGAGCCCTCCTTTTCCCTCCTTCCTTTTTATCCTCTGCCCAGCCCTTTCACTTGTACTATTCTGTTCCCCATCTTCTCCTTCTTGTTTCGCTCAGACGTAGCATAGATACAGGTAGGTCTTCTCTATCCTCCAGTCTGGGGGCACATCCTCCGGCTTGTGTCCCTTCATGTGCTTCTGCATGGCGGAGAGGCTGGGGCAGTACTCCAGGCAGATGGTGCACTGGTAAGGGGAGGCTCCGTTGTGGGTGCGCAGGTGCTTGATCATAGCGGAGTAGTCTCGGGAACGCTGGTGGCACAGTTTGCACTCAAATGGTTTCTCTCCTGCAAAACACAAGAATGACAGCGAAGGGGGCGTTAAAGCAGAACAACTCCATGTGCTTCTGCCACTAAATGGGCTGCGTCTCCCGCGAACCGCCAGCGAGCGCCTTAACCACAATGCAAAAGAGTCGGTATGGTCTGCCTTCAACCGTCCAGCCTTTAACCTCGTCTCACCTCGTCAACCGTCATGGCAGTGTATCACACAACACTGCCCATTACACAAGCATGATGTGGGAGGTCCTGTACAGTTTGAGCATTAGCTTGACAAAACACTCCCCTCCTGTCTTCACAGTGCCTCCCCCATCACTATTTCACATAGATATATAACTAACATTTTCATGATTGCTTTTTAAACTTATCCAATATTTGGCCAAAAAACACAACACTTGGGTCTTCTTGTATAGGCAATAACAACTAGTGCAATACTCCTAACCCCTGCTCTGCGATTTCCTCGATCCCCACCCTTTGCATGTGAAATCTACACCTCTCCATCACTGCTTCCACTCACCCATCTTGTCCTGTCTAGTCTTGTTTACCCCTTTATGTAAATCCCCATGGATGTGCTCACTGTGTACCCTCTCCATCTTGCACCAGTCACTAAAAACAGCACAGCCCGAGCAACACCGACAATAAACACACAATAACTCCACTGGAAAACAGCAGCCACAGATTACACAGCAATAATGAATTGCAAATGCAACCCCAAATATTGATCCAGCATTGACAATGGGCTGCCGGTGTCAATGATTCATCAGCTTGTTCCTTTACACGCCAGTGGCCTTTGCCGTCCGGCTTGTCAGAGTTCCTGTTATCTACACGCAGCCTGTTCACTGTGGAGACCCTCACCACAAAAACAAGCCAATTATTTGACAGACTTCCTCGACAACCCAAGAAGATGAACAGCTGCTTTATCGAATGGGAGAGAGTGCTGAAATCTGCCAGCGCCAGGAGACATGTGCAGAGATCAAAATCAGGCACACAACCTAATATTGTACATGCAACGAGACTACGTTTCTTAATCATATACTGTATTTATTATTAACAGAGAACCAAGGGTTACAAATTATTTCAACTTTTTATTTTGGTTTATTTGCTTGTTTAGTTTCCTTTTAAAAAGCTAACAATAAAACATGGCATGTTGGTAGTTGCTACTAACTGGCACCTAATAACTTCCTGTACTGTAGGTCAGATTCACCCTAGTGGTCTAAATTGAAAACTACACATTGTGACCTACAGAACAAGTTCTTAGTCAGACCTAACAAAAACGGAAATGCCCACTACCTTTCCTGTTTGTAAACTGCAGCACCCTGTCCCTGCCTCACGGTCTATGCCGTCTTGTATCCTGGGTGTAAGCACTCCCAGTCCCCCCTCCAGTGCAGCGCTCTTACCTGTGTGCACACGGTAGTGGGTCTCCAGCTGGTGTTTGAGGCTGAATTTCTTGCCACAGCCGTTGCACTCGTAGGGTTTCTCTCCGGTGTGAATGCGCTTGTGCCCCTTCAGGGTGCTCTCGTCCCGGAAGCAGCTCCCGCAGAACTCACACTCGAACGGGTGGTCGCCTGGGGACAACACAACAGCAGTGATGACAGGACTGTCACCGGCCTCAATCTCCTGGCTTACATTCAGCGCACACTGAGAGATGCTTGCCGTTTTATTCAGATAATCCCCATTACAACATTTGGACACTGGGTGGTAGTAAATGATATGTAAAAACCTTATCAGTATAATAATAATAATAATAATAATAATAATAATAATAATAATAATAATAATAATAATAATACTACTACAAGCTAACAGTTAAAGGGAAGTCAATTTAGCCAAATTTGAATCCTGGTTGGGGATCTGAATCCCATAAAGAGGAGATAATATAATTTTGCATTCATCCTTCGCAGAAGTAAGCGTACAAATTGAAATGCAATACACTAATGGAACTAACCGACTGTACGGACACAGTGTATCGTTGCACACAATCCAACTACTGTGGCTTTTAAATGATGGATTTGTGTTTGCGTAAATACAGAATCAAATCTAAAGCAGTCACACAATTGAACAATGAAATCCAGTCTACAGACTTAAAGCCCTGCAGCAACAGAAACCATATCTGAACACCTGTTACTGTTGACCTAAACCAGGGGAGCATTGGCCTTTGTAAAAGGCAATGTTAAGAGCCACAGGGAGTATATTACAGAAGCCGTCTCTTCGAGGTTAGTGTAAATCACATGCGTCTCTATCTCAGGGAGGGGGGACTGTACCCATCCAGACAGGGAACACAAGTAATGGATATTCAAATGTCAATAATCAGAGCTATTATGATACGTGCAGTCCCTCTCCTGTGCCTGGCCCTAATTGCTTTCCTGTGTATGACTCGAAGCTGCCCATATATCATTTTCTCCCTGCACAGATGCGAGACGCTGCCAGGCGTGTAATGTTCTTGATATTTAATGCATTTTACTCCACTGCTGAAGGTTTAAGTCATCAGCAATGACCTACGCGTTTCATTATCCCCGCTGTCCAAACTGCATTCGTGCTTGGGAATAAATTGCATTTCTCGTTATGTACTGTCATGCTTGTGCTCCCACTTCTCCTGTAAAGAGACAGTGTCAGTTTCCTGGGGTGCTTTTATAGATGCACCTAAATGCTCTGCACATTTAAATGTGCGTCCCAGCTTACAGTGATTTCGCTTCGGCTGGAAGAAGGAAAGGGGGGGGGGGGGTGAAAGAAAAAAAAAGAATCAATCAGACTGACAGTCTTCATTTGTTGGCATGAAGTTATCAGTGCCTCCGTCTAAGAAATTCGTCGTTTCCCTAGTCTGAAAGAATGCAGCTCTGAAGCACAAACACAAACCAGAATGTACTGTACTTCTGTCATGTACTCGAGGTGAATAATAATGAAGTATCCTGGATGCTTTACCTTGCATTAGTTCTAGGAATCCAATTTAATCCAAACGTATGTCAAAAGATTGCATATATTTAGCAGCTCCACAGTAACAGGGTATGTCAAGGCCATTTATATTTACATGCACAATTTATAGGCACGGCTTTACTTTATTATACAATACAACATGAAAATAAGCTCAGTTACTCATCATCACAGCCTATAAAAACTGAACACTATTCTTTCACCTTGGATACAAAAGCACTTGAAATGCGCATCAAGACAAATTGAAATTAATGGTCTTTTTTTTTTTCTTCCTGTGCTCTCACACATCGTATTAACAGACTGATAAGGGATGTTAAGAATATTTAATTAAAGAAGATATGATCATGTAAACTAGTAGCCTTGTACATGCCTAACATTTTTTTTTTTCTCTTTGCGCATAGAGCATGGTAATCCTGTCACACACACACACACACACACACACAATCTTAATAATCTAGACATGGTAATGCAGAACGAGAAGCCAATTCGATTCCCTGCCTCAGGCCACCAATTTGCACCTGCGATCCCCAATGCGTTGCCAGCAGTTTTACCTGGCGGATACATTGGGAGCTATGGCCAAGTGCCACACGGCGGGCTGTAAAAAAAGCCTTCTGCACACAGCGGAGGGGTTCATTATGCGATAAGCAGCGTAAATCAGGGATCCATCAATGCCAAAGCCTCCGCTGGCCTGTGCTATCAAACACAGCTGCGAACACAAAACACCCGCCACAGACGGCAAATGGGCTCCGAATAAAACACAAGAAGAGAACAACAACGGATTATTAAGAAGGCAGTGCTGCTCTGTCTGCGGAATGGAAAACGGGATGCAGCCCGGGCTCCATCTTTAGAAGAATCTGTGTGTGTGTGTGTGTGTGTGTGTGTTTAATCCACTTTCGCACCTTATCACTAATACTGCACATACCTAACATGGCTGGATGATATAGGGAGTAGTGTTATTAATAATGTGGTTAGTAACTGTGTCAAATGGTACCTAAGGAATCAGAATTCTGAAGGAAATAAATATATATCTGTACACAAGGACTGCTTTTTCAGCAGTGTGCTGTCTCTCTTTACAGCACAATCCTTAGTGTTTTTTTTATTTTATACATCCCTTTTTACTACTATTTATCTGGCTATACAGGCACATGACTGGCTCATCCATCTTTTACTGTAGGGTGTTACATATATTTATATATACTTGAGTTTTAGAAAGCCAGTAACGTTTGACTGTCCACTCAAATACGTAACTATGGGCAGGTGGCTACTGCAATTGCCTGTTGTATTTGGACAGCCCTTTCGTTTAACTGGATCAAGGCTGCAGGCGAAGCAAGGCCAGCTCTTTTGAAACGTCAGTTTCCACCACAGAAACCTTAAAGAGTTCAAACAATCTGCAATCTCAAGGACCCGGCAGGCTTCAACGTGACGTCCTGAACACAGAACTTGGTTTATTTTCTGAAGGAGAAGAGAAGCTTTTAAGCAACACGGTTTGAAATCGATGAGTCATCCTGCGAAAGCCATGTCTCTTTGGTACGTTCTCTTGTTCTCGTGTCTTTGTCTCGATCAATGTTCTCTAGCTGCAGCCGTGCTGTGGTTCCTTCAGTGGTAGCAGACTTGCTCGGTGAGATGAAGTAATCACTGCCGAGCCACTGGGTGGAGGTAGCGAGATACTGTTAAACCTGTAAAATTATTGATACAAATATGTTGCTTGTGTTTGTTCTAAGGTTTAGGGACAAGGGAACATATATACAGACGTGTACATTAGCCCCAACATGTCATGTTTAATAGAGTCTTTACCGGACAGATGCAATAGGTGGTTTGGTGGTCCAGTGGTTTAAGCTTGTTACCAGGAGGTTACAGGTTCAATCCCAGCCACTGACTCGCTGTGTGTGACCCTGAGCAACTCAACCTCCTTGTGCGCCGTCCTTCAGAGGAGATGGAAAAACCAAGGTCTTATTGCAAGTGACTCTGCAGCAGCAGTTGTGATGCATCGTTCACCCCTTGCCTCCAAGTCGCTTTGGATAAAAGGTGTCTGCTAAATGACTTAATAATGTTAGTATTATTAATAATAATAATATGGTAGCTCCTTACCTGTATGGGAGCGGAGGTGGCGCTTCAGGGCGGTGTGGCTGGGGAAGGTTCGGTCGCACTCACTGCAGATGTAGCTCCTCACCCCCGCGTGGACCTCCATGTGCTGCTGCAAGGCCGGTTGTGTCTGGAAGCGCTTGCCACACAGCAGGCAGAAGATGGCCATATCGGACCCTGCAGAGCAAGGCACAAACAGATTCAAACGTTTAGATACGAGGTTTCAAATGCCAGCATAGCCACAGCTCCGTGAGAGACACAGCCAGGCATACAGCAGGAGGAGTGCCTGGTATTCCAATTCTTAACTGGATAGAGTGAATACCTCCCCCCCACACACACACACACACCAGTGACTACATGAAATACTGAAAGAATTTAGACTTCTATTATTAGTACCATAACTTGGGTCCAAAAATAAACTCAAATATCTGCAATGCACGCCAACTCAAATGCTTTACTTTACTAAAACCTTTTTTTTTTTTTTTTTTACATTACAGATCTATTTTCATTTCCCCCAGACAAGGTAATAGCGCTGTGCAGTCCACTCATGTTTCTCCATTCCCATATTGCACTGCCGGGTGTCCAATTACCGCATTATACTCATAATAATTCTTTAGAATGTAAATGGTTGTTCTGCTGTTATTTCTCTCCACCGTTTAATGTGTTAGTGGTGTTCCATTCAGTCATTGATAGAGCATCCTCTACTCTCTTCAACACAAGTGGTGCCTCAATTCAGTAATAGATGCATTCCAGTGGTGCATCTGTATTGAGAACTTCCGACAACAGCCTTAGCGGCTCAGCTTCAACGCCTTTTTATTTGCTTTGCACTTATTTGGCTAATGGGCAGGGGGGAAAGGTGTTGCAGTTGCACACTTCTTTCAGTGGAGGTTAGCTCTGAGAGAAATTTAACCAGCTGTATGTTGCCAGTTTACAAGTACAATACAAATAAATATAGAATGCTTTTAAAGCACAGTTGTTTTGAGGTGGGATTCGAACCAGGAACCTTCTGGTTACAAGCCCTTTCTTTAACCACTGGACCATATATTCCCTTAAAAAAAACACACACCAGCATTTGGGAGGTAAAGATCATCTTTAAATAAAACAAGCTGCATGACAAAGCAGGCTGAAAACGAGTTTTTCCTGGCTAGCGTACCTATCCCGTGTACGTTTTCGTTCACACACACATACAACTCACACTTTTTCAATTACCTAGCCCTGGAAAACTCAAGGGAAACTTGAGTGTTTAGAACTCAGCTTCTATTTCATCAGTCAATAATGCATCTTTCTAGCAAAGCTGCCACTAATTTAAAAATCTATGAAAAGCCCCGGCTGCGTGTTCATAAACACCAAGGCAAGAGGCTGGCCTCGCTCACAATCAATCAGCATCAGACTGAGCGCTGCAGAAGAAGAAACTAAAAGCAGCAGCACAGCCTTAAATCATTACCGGAGAGGCAGTCCAGAGACACTCGAGCTGTGTACAAATACATACTGACGACCCTCCCCTCCGGCGCGCTCTGCAGCCTTCATCTTTTACTTCTTATCAATGAAAAGGGGCCATTGATTTGCAATGTCGCTGGAGGTCCCCAAGGACAAGAGGTATTAAAATTAGGCCTGAGTGAGTCTGGGGCTTTAGATCAACACCTTTGAATAGGTGAGCAGCTTCAGCTGAGGTTCTGGTTCTTGTGGAGATGGGAAAAAAAAAAGCCTATGAAGTCTATTCACATCATTCCGAATCTCTTCCACCTGGCACAACATCACCCCCAGTGGCGAGAGACAAAACTTCCTTTCCTATACTCTTCCAGGGCTGATTGTGGGATGTGTTGCATGTGGTGGTGGGTATGCATTTGGGACCAGACTGAGGCTGTCTGAGCCCTCGACATATGTGATGAGATGCTATATGATGATTCAATCAGCTCATGTATGACCTGATCGACAGTATCAAAGGAGACAGTTCCTGGCACAGAATCACATATGGGAAGCCAATACAGGTCCCAGTCCAGTCAAGTGACAACCAACTGGTAGTCTATGCGACATCAATTTAAAAGTGCTTTGCCTGAAGGTCTAACCTATTGCAGCAACTAGCAAGCTCAAGGCAGCATAAATAACATTTTACTTCAGAAGACTTTGAAAGGATACTACAGTAGTCAATGGTCTGGTATACACAAATTATATAGGAGATGCTGTACGCTAATCAAACTCTGAAGCAGCAGCTAGTCTCAGGACTTCTGACAAAGGAATGGAGTAGAGATGATGTCACAGCCCTGCACCCCCGCCACACACTCCACTATTGAGAATGTACCTGTGCTCCACTGTCTGTTTATAACGTCACATCAGCTAGCACCAAGGGGCCTTCTCCTTTCTGCTTACAACATTAATTTAATGGCATTGAAGTGGCAGCCAGCGGTATTTAACAGTGCTGAATAGGGCCGTTAATGGAGAGACCTACTTTGAAAGAGAAAGTGGCGCTCTTGCATGATCCTTTATTACCATCCGTTTAAAATCTTCAGTTTAATATGCCCCGTGGAATTCTGCACATGGAGTATTCACAAAAAGAAACGCTCCTGTGTGCAGGAATTGTGATGCACAGGTCAGGCAAGCAAAGTGGGGCTCCAAAGCGTTCTCTTATGAAACACATCTGATTCGCTCCTTCGGGGAGCGAGGAAGGATTGAGGACCTCGGGTGTGTTTTATATAGGTTTGTTTTAATTCAATGTTTTATATCACCCGATACCCAGTGGGTGAAATGAAACCCTCAGCGTACACATACAGAAGGGTCACTGTAAATATTTATTGTAGCCCATCATTTGAACCCCTTCCCAATTGCTTTATATCAGACACACTGGAGTGTATTCAGGATTTTGTTCTTCTGGTCTGCAGACAGTATTTCGTTTCCATGCTTCCTCGTGTGTGTTGTGGCATGGAGGTGTTCCAGTCCGGTCTTGTTACAGTATACACACTGCGTCACACAGGCATGTGTTTTGAAAAGGGTTTATCAAGTCACACCAGCCATGCATTATCAGTGGTTCTGTTTGTGCACATGTACAACACAGCATGTCAAGCTGTTGAAAGCCTGACTGTGAACTGAATTACCTTACATCTGGCATGTGCTCAAGACAAGACGGCAATACGGCTACAATAAGAAATTCAAATGCACAAAGAAAATGATTAAAGGATCTGTAGTCACGTTTTTCATTCAGGGTTTGATTCAATGGGCCCGAATCACAGTGTGTTTTGTTAGGGTTGTTTTTGTAAAGCTCATCATTTTTTTTTTTTTTTTTGTAACGGTTTTACAGATGATTAATTAGTTTCTCATTTTCCAATTTTAAAAAGTTCATTTGTTCTTAAAAACATGTCTTTAACCCTTTCCTCACCAGTGTACAATATTAGGTATGGATACATACCCAGGGCAGTAAAGTGTTATTTAAAAAAAAAAAAAAAAAGAGCAAGTCCTCAAACTTTGGCTATAGCCTGCTATCTCATTTCTTGAGTCAGTTGTACAAAAATAAATTTCAAGCAACCGGTGTCAAAATGGCTCCTTAAACTGAACTCAAAGCATCATTGTGAAACATCTTGGCAAGGCTAAGCGATAAGCAGTTCTCAAATTCAAGCACTGCATCAATAACAGTATGAATCCCTGCCAACAAATTAAGGAAGAGTTAATGAACTGAAGCATTTAGAAACTCATTACCTAAAATTGGCCATTAAAATTAGCTGCCATTATGGCAGTGGTGGTAGTAATAGCAGAAGTCGTTAAGAATTTAAGCGGTTTTAGTCAAGCTGCCCCCCACCCCCCCCCCCCAAAAAAAAAAATACTGCAAAATATAAAAGCCCCTACACCTCCCTCCTCTTGAAGTGGATACCGCACAAGCTCTCCAACCACAAAAAAAAAATTAAAAGAATCAGCAGCCACACAAAGTAAATCCCATGAGGTATGTGCTGCTCTTGTATCTGGGTTTCTATAAGCCAGCAGGACGGGGTGAGAGGTCAGTGAGACGGAGGCCTCAAAGCACCTTGGCCAGCTGTGCAGCCCAGGCACAGAGTCGGCGAGATGGAAGGCAAGGGAGGATAGTGCCGGAGCAGCCCCTGCTGGGGTGGGGGGGCAGGACAATAGGAGCAGGCAGGGGAGGAGGAGTTCGAGGGAGGAGGGGGGGGGGGGACAATGTGGTTGGACTGCTGTTTCGGTTCCAGCTCCGAATAAATCCTGCTCGGCACTCCGGGAACCTCATTTGTTACAATAATTGGTAAAAATAAATAAATAAATAAATAAATAAATAAATAAATAAATAAATAAATGCGTAATGCAGTATTAGTAAATGACAGTATACCTTAACCTGTACTTTATTTACTAATGACAATCTCCACCAAACGCATGCACTTATTTACAGTGCCTCCAGTTATACTGCTGTGAATTATTTTGTACACATCCAGTTTGTACAAGGATGCATTACATTCACTACCCTGTCATGTATATACATACTGCTTGCCTACAGTGCGATTCCTAATTCATACACAACACACTAATCTTTGAATCGGAGTATGTTTTGTGTAGCCACCCACAGTCAGGTAAACTCTATCCCGCTGTCTAATTAAGGATATGTAAGGAAAACAGGCATTGAAAATGTATAAACCTCTTCTGTTGAGGTTACTGCTTGTTCCACCTATTCTGCTTTATTAGATATAAGTGGAGAAGTTCAAAAATAAGAATAAAACCCAAGATGATGAAATCTAAGTTTTGGGGAAAAAAAAAAAAAAAAAAATCTATTAGGTGAAGCATCTCAGTATACTGACAAATGTGACTCAAAATAGTCATTATAAATTAACTAGTGCTTTCAGCTTTTTATTTCTGTATTGTATGCAATTTACAAGGACATAGGCATAGGTATCCAAAGGCACACAGGCCCTTTCATTTCCACGGTAACCAGGCTATAGAAGAAAGGCAAACACCAAGGGGTCTTTCCTGTACTGCATCTCACACAAAGGCAACACACACACACACACACACACACACACACACACCCCGTCATTAATTTTGCAGGACGTGCAACAGCAAATTAAAATCTAAAAGCTCATGCCGAATAGATAGCGACCAAGATGGAGGGCAGGACAGGTCAAGCTTGTGGAATTAAAGTCTTAGCAACAGTAGGGGCTTGAGCACAGTCCTTTTACTCAGTGTTCAATAACCACCTTCTCCTTCTCTCTCTCTGTCTCTGTCTCTCTCTCTCTCTCTCTCTCTCTCTCTCTCTCTCTCTCTCTCTCTCTCTCTCTCTCGAGTAATTAAGAATACAGTACAGTACATGTCACAAAAGGTTGAGAAAGGGGACAGCTGGAGTTCCTGGAGTTAGAGGAGACTTGTGGACGAAAGCTCCCCCCCATTTTTTTTTTCTTTTGCCAATGCGGCTAATCCCAGCACAATGGAAAGTGGAAATGACTGTTATCACATCAGCACCTTATTCAAATATTGAATATTCACTCAGAATTGAGCGGGTTTTAATACAGGCCCAAAAGTCAAAATGGTAAAAAGCAAAGCTTTTAATCTTAGTGCATGTAGCGCAATATTGTTACTGAGTGTTGTGTAGCTGCACATTGACAGACAATGGTGAGCACTAACCTTGCAAGGTAGTCTAAGAGGAGGGAT
Organism: Acipenser ruthenus; assembly: GCF_902713425.1. NCBI lineage: Eukaryota > Metazoa > Chordata > Actinopteri > Acipenseriformes > Acipenseridae > Acipenser > Acipenser ruthenus. Next base: position 1,262,264 of record NC_081227.1, on the reverse strand, counting down.
AATTGAGTCTGTGAAGCCAGCTGGATTTGAAATGAACAAAAATGATTCTTTGCCACAAATGTTCTAACATAGCACATCAACTGAATGTGCCTTGACAGGTAGAAACATATTTAAAAGTCTTTTTCTTTTCGTTTGACTTGCAAAATCATATCAGTTATTATTATTATTATTATTATTATTATTATTATTATTATTATTATTATTATTATTATTGGCAGACACCTTTATCCAAGGCAACTTACAGGTGTTACAGGGCAAACAATATTTAAATACAGTATACTTTACAGTGAGTGCAAATGATACTACTAAAATACAGTATGAAATAAGATGCAACAAATTAGGATTATAAAATGATGTAGCTAAGTACATATGCAATTACAATTCATTCGATGTAGTTTTTGCATTTTAAAACGAGAGACTATAAACACAGGAAACTATATTAAATTATCCTGGCTCCTAGAGCTTTTGTATCGAACGATTCTGCAAGTCATACAAAGGAATAATGTCATATTAAACTGAAAAAAAAAGAAGAAAAAAAAAAAACAGTAGCAGGACGACATCATCCCAGTCTAGACAATAAAAATATTATACAAGACATAGTGTTCTCTATTAAAAGATTATTACTTGAGTTACCATATGCCATACTACACAGATTCATCAAAACAGACTGATGCAATGGAAGCGTATGGTACTGTAATGCTAATTTATATATTTTTATATATATATATATATATATATATATATATATATATATATATATATATATATATATATATATTGACACACAAACACACACAAATCCATATTGTGTGGAGAGTAATTCATTCTTGAAATACTGTACCATGTTGTTTTGAAGCATTTGCTGTTAACTTTTTTTTTTATTTATAATATTTGGTTAATTATTACAGTGCTTTTTGTGTTCAACAAAGCAAAGTGAAGTTGAATTGTTGGCAATACATTTTAACCATACCAATCTAAGTAGTCATAAAGGGCTATATTGTTTAAAATGTTCCATTCAGAAAGTTTATGTTGAAATATGGGTGTACAAAACAAATAGCTGACGTAAAAACGGCATCAATCTTAAAATCTGTCATTAGTCAGTGCAGGAAGCTAGATTAGAAGGCATAGTGTGCCTTTAAGAGAATATAATTTACAGTGTGCAGCCAGCCAGCTATAGTTCTGAGATCGTTTACAATGGAGAAAACCCTGCTTGCTGTTCCCTATCCTACAAATCCGATTTAATCAGACAACTCTACCAGTGTGGCTTGAAGTAAAAAAGGGATAATTAGTAAACAGAGAGCTACTTCACTGCTTCATTGGCATTCGAGCGGGGTTAGTGTGTCGCATTTAAAATGCAGCCTGATGAAGTCTACAAAATCAAACCATTTGTTACTCCTATTGAAGAGGCTTCAGGCCACTGGCAATTAAATTGGAATTAGTGCAGAGAATGAGATACGGCAAATTCATACCAAGGAGGGAAGCTGTCTGGAAGATGTCTCGAGTTCAATCAAGTTTACTGTTTCTAATATGTAATGTGTAAATAACTCTGTTCCTTTGCTACCTCTAAGCCTCCACAGCCTCTTTCTTCTCCTTCAGTAATACCCTCGTCTCCAACCATGAAAGACTTTGGTGTGAAAGACATTACCCGTTTTTTTTATTTTATTTTTGTACATTTCTTTATTTCACATCCTGAAATCAGTAATGCAAAAAATAAATAAATAAACAAACTGCATTGTATTAGATTGCAATTAATGGAATGGCAACCAGGCGAGGTAAACTAGCAGCAGAAAATAGATTTTAAATTTGATCCAGACCCTTTGCCATGTTCTAAAGCTCTGCAGCTACAGGTCTCCTATAGATTCTGGCTAGGGGTCTATTCAATTGATCCAACAGTGACAAATCTAAACAGCACAAATGTTCCGATATTTAAGTCACTGGCGTATTACAAGCAGTTTTTTTTTTTTTTTATAAACGGGTACGCATTCTAAACTTGATTTGGAGAGATCTGTAAACATTATTGTGGGACATATAATTCAAGTTCACATGACTGTCAAAGTTGTTTGAGAACACATTCTCAATAAAAGTTTTGGAGCTGTATCAAAAAAAAAAAAAAAAAAGAAAAAAAAAAGCATGAACCCAAATGAGGGAAACGTTTGGTCAATGTAACCCATTTATTTACCTTTTCCATATCATTGTGTGTCCGAATTGGACAGGAACAATGTGCTGTACGTTTTGTTGGTGCTTTTAAATGTAGAAAAGCCCCAGCTGCTATTCGCTCTGTGCAGTTGGTTGGGTACAATACAGCTAGGGGTTACCAGCTGGAGTTTCAATAGATGACTGTGAAGGGGGCAGAGATGCAAGATAAATGAACTGGAAATGAAAACCAAAAGCTGGAGCCGCCTCCAGAACTCACTCCAGGCCCTGGTAACTGGACAAGTCGTGGTTGCCAGGGTGTCAGCATTCCGTGCCTGCCCACTGGGAATCTCAGATCTACTGCACTTTCAGGTTCCGCCAGCAGGGGTCAACGTGGAAGGTGGTGCAAGGCGGCAACAATGCAAAACAATGCTGAATGATTTTGTCGTTCTGGGGAGCCTTAACTTAAACCCTGCACAGCTAATATTACACTCAAACTTATTATACAAAACCGTACTTCAAGATTAAAGCTTTTCTTTGTATGAAGGCATTTAAATGTCGCTCAGAGTGCGGTCACCAGTGTTCTGTGTCTTATGTATCTAAACGCTGCTGTGTTTTAATAGCATTCCGTTTCCTTTCTCTTCTTCTTTTGCTCTTGCGAGAATCGTCTGAATAGTCCTCTCCATGCAAGCTCATTACTGAACAAAACATTGGGAAAATGAAAACAAATTGTGCCGTTTTCCCAAGTGACAAACTGCCAGGATGAAATAGATTCACACTGAAAACTAATCTGCTGTATCCCATCCATTTATTTCTTCTGTTATGTATTTATTTTTCTTAAATTCAGTATGGTTTGCTCACAGTGGGGAGTCTATCTGTATTCCACTACCCAGATATTGCATGCATTTCTATGAGTTTTGCAAGCTGGAAGGAGGTCAAGCATAAAGACCCTTTCAAAACCAAAAAAAAAAAAAATTAAAATATTCAGCTAACAAGACACATAGATTAGAACAGGTGACAGTTTTATCACTCGGGTTCATGTGTCAGTGATCCGGTTCAGTATAGGAACGTGTGAGGTTGTAGCTGTACCTAAATGAGAAACCTCACACATACTTGGATCACAACAGCTGCACTTCACTAAAACGTACTTCCCCGTCCTTTCCTGCATCTTTATGCTGCAGCACCTAATTGTGAACTTTATGACACAGGCAGGAACCGTTCTGATTTCAGACAGGCTACTTCAGTACCTTCAAGCAGACTTTTAGTACAGAGTTTTTATACCTCCAGTTGCACAGCATAGTTTTTTTTTTTTTTATCAATGTTTGGGACCAATTGACTAATCTTTTGCTTCTTCGGTGCCCCTTTTTACTACTGTACCAAGGGACTGCTCAGAACTACAATGGACCTGCTCCTAACTGCGACTAAAAAATATATATATAATCTGCCTCTAATCTTACACTCATTACTTAATAGGCAGAGAAATTCAAGTTTCTCATTTACTGAACCGTTATTTAAGAATGTGATGCCAAAAGAATACCAGTGCTTCATATTATTTCTATTAAATCAAGTAATATCAGTCCTGTAGTTGCAGTAACAAGGTTTGTACAGGACATTTACAGTCTTAACTTAAGCAGATTATACATTATAACGGTTCCTAAACACACAGATCCTGCATCAGGGGGTCAGCAAATGTGTTAGCAGTTTGTGCCTCCTATAGAGGACCCAAGTAAAACGGTGGCCTGCAGTGCGCACCAAGCTGGCTGGAGGTCTAGTGTTGGAATTCATTGTGCACTTCGGATGATTTATTCCACTGGCCATCTGGACAGTTGGGAGACAATGTAAATGCATCTCTGAATGACCGGCCACATTAGTCATAGCCTCTTAACTCAATCCCTCCAAGTCCCTAATCTTTACACTTTCAGTCTTTTACTGCGGCCAAATGACCGGACCCCCAGTCTCACTCCGCGCCGACACGGTTTTTCCCAGCAGACAAAAGGCTTTCAGGACCTCCACTGTCCCCACCCCAGTCACGTCTGACAGGATCTGAAGTTTGTTTTGCTTTCTGAGACTGTGGGACTGGCCTGAGATTCTAAAGCCGGCCAGCGCTGTGAAAACAGGGGCTTGCGCTGGGGGCCCACAAGCTAAATACATGAATGTGAATACATTAAAAAGCATAGCCAAATTACTTACAAATAAACTAGAATAGGGATTGCATGCCTTTTTTCCAGCTTATTGTAGGCTTTTGTGCAGCTATTATAGTATATGATGGTAAAGAACAAGCCAGCTGCCTACAGCTACAGTTTAAAAGGCAGTGTTACAAGTTTACTTTGTTGTATTCAGCTGTGTAGAGAAGGTTTATACATTAGCTCTGTGGACTCCATGTTCACAAACTTCAACAACGATTACAGCCGGAGAAGTCAAACTGTTTTGCATTAACCTGTGGTCGTCCAGTACAGCAGGAAGCAAAATATATTAGATTTTCCAAACAATTTAAGGGTCACCACTGGTCATAAATGTACAATAGTTGAGGCTAGAGAGGGAACATTGTGAAATACACATATATTAGCAATCTTAGTATACAGATATATAATAATTCTAGAGAGCTGTTACTGCGGTATGCTGTGAACAAATAAATAAATAAATACTCAATTAAAATGGGTGACTGAGGCTAAATATTCTCTTCATTAAAACAATCGGCCCCAACTCTTTTACAACTGTCTCCGAGAAACAGATGTCACTGCTGCGGGCAGAAAAAAATAAATCCAGCAAGGTTATACAAGTTTCAGAGAAAGAAAAGAAAGAAAGGACATTCTACTCATGACTGCTGACAGAAGTTAGTATCTCAATTTAAGTCGGTTTGCTCATGATCTTTAATACTGTACATGTTTATTTAGAAAGGTCTGGTCTTGACCTTGAAGGCAAACCGTAAACCGCAGCCTTTATGTGAAAATAAAAGACTTTATTTATAGATCGGCTGAGTGTCAATCACTGCAGCATCTGAGCCCAAGAGGGGAACCAAAGGGAGTCTTTCCTAAGCTGCTAATGTACAATTCCTTCTCAATCACTTGCAACCATTGTAATTCTATTAGGAGAAAGGATTGGAAGACTGAAAAAAAAACACCACACACAGAAATAAGCATAAAAAAAAGAACATTCCTATATTTATATACTGAAAACATACTTCACTGCCAACAAATCAATGGAGGGAAACATGAAAAACCTGCTCAAAAAGCATGTTTTCAACATACACTCTCACATAGGTAATCCCCCGCAATACTGTAGCAGCACATCTAGGATCAGCTTCATGTTGAATTCTCAGTTTCTATTGGCATACACTGCTGCTGTTCTATAGACTTACAGCCTACAAGTTCAATGGCCACCAAGTCACATGGCTGACAACAAAGTCGATCCTCTTTCTATTCTTTCTTGCCGTTAGAAATGAATCAAATTGAATGATCTCTCACTGGGGACTGTACAATCAATAAGTTCTTGAACACGAGGACTCCCCCAGTATAGCCTGTTTGGAGGCACCGCCTCACATTGACATAACCAGTTAGGCAGATGGGAGGGGGGGATGGGCGACACACAGTTGAAGTGGTTTGACCCTCCATCGCACAGCTTGTTAGTGGCAGAGTTGGGGTTCATAGCCAAGACTTGATCAACGCTCCTCAGCTCTAACCCCGTGGGCTACACTACAGCTGCTCTATTAGAATTGTAAATGTGAAGATACGTTCCAAGTTGGAATTGTTTCTTCTTTCTCATTGTAAGTTTTGCCACAGGGTGTTCTGAAAACAATTTTCTAAAAAAAAAAAAACACAAAAGGTTGGCAGGCACTGCAAAAGCCCTGCTCTGAAAATTTGGAAGGAGGTACAAAAAATAAAAAGGCGACACTTAGAAAATACAGTAAATAAATCCAAAAACCCTATCGTTCGACAACTAGGTGCAAAAATAATTCACGTCTCTGGATGAAAAGTGTGGCTTGTCGCGGATTGTAAAAAAAAAAAAAAAAAAAAAAAAAAAAAAACACGCTCAATTACTTTTTAAATGCGCATGTTTTTCTGGTGCCAAATTGGTTTAAAAAACAGCAGGCATCAAATCAGAACACAAAATCTGAATAATGCCAAACATAGTCTCTTGTAGCAAATTCAGGTTAACACAACACATTTCTACCACTCCCCACAGTTGTGGAGCTACCTTTCCTAGCTTTTCTAACAGGTAATATAGAAGGGCATACTACAATTTCCATAATCCAATACTGAAATTACAATGCGATACTTCCATGAGAGACTACTCTCAAAGCTTTACTTTGTCCTGAGAGAAATGTAGATATTGTTAACCCCGGATATCTACCCTGAGGGTCATTTCAATTGGTCTAACTTCCTGACTCGGGTCTGTCTGCTCTCGTTCAATCAGTCAATTGTTTAACAAGTTCTGCAACTCTTAAATTGAATCTTACGAAGAAGTACTGTCAATGGCTGGTACTAGCAGACTAGCTTATAAGAGTGTCAATCCTTACAGAAAAACATCACAACTCAAAACAAAAGCTGGCGGAGCTAGCAATGTGTACCGTGCTAATTTTATACAAATAAATTTGCAAGGAATGAAAAAGTAAAATAAAAGATACTGTGATATGAAGAGTACACAGATAAAACTAGAAGAAACTAGTAAATAATCTAATGTCATTATTGGAGAGGCTGCAGAAATGATGAGAAAAGCTGAAGGTTCTGCATAACAACCTTTTACAGAATGCGAGAAAATAACGTCAAAGCCCAAAAAAACTGCTCACCATAAATCAATGCCTCAAAATGTATTAGTAAACTGCATTTTAAATGGATTCTTACATACTTCTTCCAGCCATAGCAGCCTATTGGGAAATATGTCATTCATTTCAAAAGCAGATAAGGTTTAATTAGCGATTTGCAATAAAAAAAAGCAGAGCCGAGTACACAGATATGCCACAGGGAAATTAAACAAAAATACATTACAATCGAGTGATTTCTAAACCACAAAAACTCAACGTACTGGCCAATATAACATGCTACTTCATGACTAGCATTATTACTACATCTACAATAACTACTACTACTACTACTACTACTGCTGCTACATAGATAGATAGATAGATAGATAGATAGATAGATAGATAGAGACTTCAAATCAAAGTAAGATAACACTGTGCGAGTCTAAAATTAAAAGAAAACTTCATGAAACTAAGTCAAGCAGACAAACGATTTGGCCAATGCTTTCTTACACTGAAGGTGTTTTTTTTCTTTTGTTTAAACACCTTTTACAGTTTTAAGTCACAGTCAGGAAGAAACTACGAACCAGAATGGGAAAGTACACAATGAAGCTTAGCTAAGGTTTCAAACGAAAGGCAATGCTGACATGTTTGGGAACACTGGAGCTGTATGTACAGTGTGCACGAGTTGCCCCTCAAGATAAGGAAGATTCCCCAGTGAGGCGCACACTTCACGTTGTTATCTGTGTACTCTGCCTCTATCTTACAGTTTCTTCTCCTACCATATATCAACCTCGACAGAACCCAGGAAACGAAAGCGTGGAGAGGAGGGAGTCTGGTATCATTGTACAAAGTGCACTATAAATTGCGATATTTGGCCAGCCTGCAAGTTACAATTCTCGTGGTCGTCTTGTTTGTTTCTCTTGAAGAGCCTGCAGGCTTACGCTGACACACACACACACATTTCACACTAGCGCCATCCAATTTAAAAGGATGCTTATCAGCATGTCAGGCTGGGATTAGCTTGACAGAGGCTGTTTTCATTCAAATGTGGAATGTACTCAAGGCAGGGACCAGACTGCTGTAATGAGGACATATACATATGTAAAATAAATAAAGAACGAAATAAATAAAAAGCACACACTGTACTAGGGATCTGCGTGAACCACCACTGACATTAAGTTAACTGTTCTGCTCTTTTAGACAGCATAGAGTGCAATTCGGAGCCCCCCTCAACGTTGGCCAAGCCTAAAGGGACCACCCTGGGGTAGAAGTGTAATCCTGTTCCTATGACCGTGGTGCCCTATGCCCTGACAGCTTACCAACTATTCCAAATTGTACTGTGCATAGGCTGTGCTTCAAACGGATTAAGTGAAAAACCTATTCCACGTCAAGCCAATTTAAAACCTTCAAAATCTGAAGCTCTCAGTGTATTAAAGACCCACTTAGCTAACTGACATTGCATTCACATCAAGACCCCAACTGTGATATAACGTCAGGTAGCCCCAAAACATGTACCCCCTTTTGTAGCCACATTCTCGTGCCTTCCTGCAATTTTATATTTGTTCATGCTCGACACAAAAAGAAGAAAGGAATTTTTTTTTTTTTTTTTTTTTACATACAAATAAACGATGGTCTTGTAAATAATAAAACCACGAAGGTAACAGAAACTTCCTTCTCACAAACTTTTCTTTAACTTTTCTTTTTTATAATAAAAGGTCTTAGGTCAATCTGTCTTTTAAAAAAAATATATAATTGACAGCACCTCCTCCCCCCCTTTTCCCAGGGTAAAAAGAAAAAGCTGTTTTTGTGTGTGCCTCTCTTCCTAGCTCTCACTGTACAAAAGGAAGCGGATTTGCAGTTAAGACACATAAGATGACCCGCTGACCCCATGTCGCTGAAAAGTCCTCAATGGCATAAATACCACCTAATCAATCACATTCCAGGAGGGCGAGTCCACTGGCCCATGGGCCAAGCTTATGAGAGGTGCACTGTAAACGGACACCAGGGTCTCAAAGGCACCCCCACCCTGTTCAGCATTCCAGGAGCTGGGAGGGATTTCTACTGTGGACCTGGGGGGCACAAATCATACAGCAACCTTCGCACCTTCTCTCCAAAAACTACCAGCAACACATACTGTACGCTGGCATGCCTCTGCATGCTTTTGAAAAATAATCGTATTACTACTTTCTGGTTTTGATGTACATTAATGTCCCAATCGTACAAAATAAACCGATGGACATGTGCAAAAACTGTATTGAGTTTGGGGGGAAAAAAAATGTCTGCATTCATAAAACTTGTTTGCCTCGTACGGTTCAATTTGTTTAAATCTCAGAAGTCATTTGATTTCACCAATTAAAACAAATAATGAAATAGTTTAAAAATAATCATTCAATTCGCAGAGAGAATCGATATGGTGTCTGCAGAGAACACAGTTCACTGCCACAGCGTAATGCGAGAGTCTGTTGGTCAGAATGCAAACCCCCATTACACAAGAGACCATGTGACAATTACATGGTTACACTTGAGTTCCAAAGAAACACCAGGTTCACAGCACGTTCCTTTTCACAAGAACATTTTTAGATGGATGCAAAAAAAGTAGTCTTCTTTGCCGTTTAGTCTGACACCTTCAAAACCAAAAAGAGCCAACCTGATTGTTCAAAACACATCCTTTTCATGCCATTATTTAATGATATATTTTTGTCCGAAAATGAATAAATAATAGCTTTAAAAAGAGAAACATACAACAAGTTGACTGCCATGAAAAGTATCCGAGCATATCTTACTATGACACTTAAAAGTTAATTCAGTATACTGGATCAAATCCAACAAAGAAGTAAGACTGGGCATAGTTCACCAACTCCAATTGGGCTGTTATATTATTGTCAGCACTCAGTCTGAACCTTCAAGTTCCATGTGCTCTAGCACACAACCCCCGAATGCCATATGAATGTGCTAGACACACTTCAAAACACAGATACATAAACTACACTTTCACTACACTGTACAGTACTCACACTTTACTAGCATCATCTAGCACATGTACTTGCATATAATAATTATAATAATATCAAAATGATCTATATCTGGAAATCAATTTGATCAAATGCCTGTTAATTAAATAAGTAGTAAATACTATTAAACCACCAAAAACAGAAAGATATTACTGTAAATAATATTGTTTTACATAAACATTATTATTTATTTTTTTTAGTTATTCATCCATCCATTCAGTCAGTCATTCATCCACCTTCAAAGACGGTTAACAACAAATTTGTCAGGAGCCGAGAAAGAGTCACTAGGCAACCAGTTTTGATAATGCCTTTGTTTGGGGTGAAAGGTTAGAAGTGTCCACGCTAATCTCTGCGTTCACAATTATGTTACAAGAAAAGATTCCTCCGGAGCCGAACAAAAAGGGGCTCCGTCACTACGAAGTGAAAAGTGTTTGCACTGTAAATGAAACACAGGGCACGCAATCCATTGTGTGTGTCGTACAGGACCTCCTTAAAGGATTAGACAAACGACAACTCTGAAATCAAACTACCCCAGCTTGGTTCCTGACAAAATATCGTTTTTCATGTTTGTTATTACATCCTCAAGGTTGATGACTAACAAGATCACTAACTATTAATGATTTACTAATATTTCCTGCCGTCCTTACAATCAATTCTGTGATTGTAAGGATGGCATACATTAACAATTTGTATTAAACAAAAGTTATTCCCCCGATCACATCATTTGTAAAGTATATTATATTGAATAATACAGTACAGTGCAGCCACAGTGTAGATCATCTACCTGTATTTTGAATTACATCTTCATGTTCTGCTGGTGCTGCAGTGAAGGAAGAATCAATCAATGCTAGAAAGCAAGGGAGGATGGCACGTTGCTGCCAAGAGATTTAAATCTTGAGCTAATGCTTGTTCAGTGCTAGACACCAGGGTCTCAAAAGCATTGTAAAAGGATCAAGCAACACATGTCACAAAGAGTTTTGTGGCCAGCCTCTCCGAATCCTGCTGGCCTTATTATTAAGCATGAATGAGAGGGCCAACAGGAGTCCATAATCTTGCCACACAACTTTTTTTTTTTTTTTGTTACATGCTGTGTTCCTGCTAATGGGTTTCCGAGGGACTAATGCTGCACAATTCTCCCCCAAACCGTGGATTTCAGATTGAATGATTCACTGTACGGTGTTTTTAAACTGAGCAACACATTCCAAAAGCAATTCTTCATCGGAATACGTCTTCAATGTTGTTTACACAGTGGCGCAGAGGAGCCTACATGTACACACACTACAACTGACAAGAAGTGTACAGAATTAGATACCATTGCCAAATGTAACCAGACAACAGATATTGACTAGAACAGCTTGTACATCAATCAATGCAAAAAAAATAGAAAATAAATGTCAAGGTGTATTTTACTAGCCATTTTTTAAATGTTTAAAAATCTTCAAAAGCAGATTGCGCTGATAACTGCAAACCTATTTTAGATGCCGGGGTCAAACCGTCTCGTAAAATGTCCCAAATAACCCTAAATGAACAACTCCGGAGACTCCATTGGTCAGTCAAGTGAACCTGAGACGTCTGCATGGCACCTCCGCCAAACGTTTACTGCAGGGGGCACATCAAACTTAGCAGGAGACAGGGAGCAGGGTTCAAATTCAAAGACCAGCTCGTGCCACCTGTTTATTAACACAATGGGAAGGAAGCGTATTATCTAAACAAACGAATGCCTAGATGAAAGCTTGCTCCTCCAAATCTGCAGTTCTTAATGAAGAGTCCCGTCGATTTACAGTCTGTAAATGACACTGTTCTTAATTGCATGGGAACCCCCCACTTCACAACAGGATAGTTTATAGACTTCGGGTCTAGTAAATCCACTGCCAGTCTCCACTGGAAGAGGTCCAAAAATCCACTGGCCCGCAATACAGAACAGGACTCCCCCAGCTGTAAATGTTAACTGACTAGGATGAGGGAGTGTTTAAGACACTAGACCACACTGCATGGAGGAGTGGCGTTGAGCAGAGGTCTCTCCCGCCAGAAGAGCGGGTTCATTAGACGAATAAGCAGGGGCTGTAAATCATTGCTGGTTACTATACTGGAGTGAGCGGAAATTCTGGAAGCACCTTTGGCATTTAGCACACTATACTGCTCATAGGAGACTGAATGGGAATAGATCATATTAATGGGAGACCTAAAACAGAATGAGTTTCTACTGGATAAGAGTGAGTGTGTTTGATTTCTTCAATTTAAAACAACATGTACACGTACGGTCAAAGATTGTTTTAAACTGCTAAGAAAAACTTCAATGCAATGCGCATTACCCAATATATATATATATATATATATATATATATATATATATATATATATATATATATATATATAAACACACAAATACCACTGAAAAGCTACAATATGTCTCCACTACAGTGATTCGAAAGAACTCAAAGTTTGCTGCAGTGTTTACCATATTTGGCCACCAGGGGTTGCTATATGCTAGTAAAAATCCCATTTCAATGACGGTTTTACAAACAAGGGAATCTGGGTTGGAGATATGTTGCAATATGCTGTGTGCCTTGCTAATTATGGTTTTAGTGGGACATATTCTCTAAAAAAAAAAAAAAAAAAAAAAAAAAAAAACATTTAATACAACAATATCCTCTAGCCAAACTGTTTTAGCATCAAAACAAAACGACAAGTGCGAGCAAAATCTAAACAAAATATTTTACTTTGTCCTGTGACTTCAGAAGTAAGAGGTATAGCCGGGGAGTGCGGAAATCTGCTTGGTTTGAGATTCATGCTTATGCTGTGCGGTTTAAACTCTTTGCCACATGGGCCGGGGCAGACGCTTCTTATTTAAAAAAAAATAAAAAACACAAAAAAACACACAACACAAGTGACCTGGCTTGAGAAAAAGACTGTTGCCAAGGCAAAATTCAAAAGGATATTTACAATGTATTCAGTAGATATCAATCGCGCACCAGTGGGACTCCAGCTTGCTTTTGCAGATTGACTGAATTACTTCAAAAACAGGTAAGCTCACAGAACCTGTTTATCTTGTTGACAGGAGGACTGTCAAAATGATAACACACACAGCAACCTATATACGGCAACGCAACAATTACTTCAATTCATTTAGGAAGCGGTAAACACGCTATTCATCTGCGTGGGCCTGGTCTGCTGACATGTAGAACCGCGGCTAGGTAAATAATAAAAGGAAAGAGAGAGGGAGAGATAAGCTTAGGAGAGTGATTTGCTGCTCACATCTGAGGGAAATGCTCATCAATTTAAAATAGCCAGACCTTTCCTAGAGGAGGTTCACACTCAGTTCTTGAAAACGATGAGCAGTGATAACACAATGCAGCAGCAGCAGCAGCTAGCCAGAGAGGGTTACTCCGAGAGGCAAACAACTTTTTCAGAGCCCTTTGGCATTGAGTGGAATCTAACTTTGAAACATGCAAATGAATTACCTAGATACAACATAAACGCATGCAAATTAGTAGAATTTGTTGTTGTGGAGAAGTCGTACAGCCGGTTTACAATAGCAACAAAACATACTGTAGATGGAGATGATAGTTCACAAATTACTGTAGAACAAATGCACTGGACAAACTACAGTCTGACTCAATCCTGAGTCACTATAGGTCGTATTCCTAAAGGCTAAATATAGCGCTACGTGTTGCAGACTTCAATGCACTCTAGATGAACGCTTTAGGAATATGACTCAGATGACACACGAGGTAAAAGTGATATCCTGAGTTTAGCAAGCATTCAGGCAAACTACTCTTTAGCAACCTTACAATGATGTGACAACTTAATGATGGCACAATTAACTAAATGCTTAACAGACGCCTTATCTAAGCTAATCTAATTGAGATCACACAAACACCCCTGACAAGAGTGCAGCCTTGCAAAGAAAAAAAGAAACTACAAATAAAACCCTGCAATTTGAATGTAATATGGGAAGATATCCCTAAAGCTGCCGTGGAGTTCTGTATTTCACACTGCAGTGTCTTGCCCCCCCCCTCTCCCTCTCTCTCTCCTCCGAGCCCCTTCCAAACTATTTCTGGCCAGAGAAAGCTGTTTATTTTTCAACCCGACTAGCTAGAGTTACGCCGTGTTCCCAGCGAAATCTAAGTGTTCCATTGCTAACATGTTTCTCATACTTCACCTCCCTTTTATAACCAGATACAGAGCTATCCAGTTCTGCAGGGAAATACATGACTCAAGATCACATGCGTTTAATGAGAGGACTTGAGAATGGGTGAATCCGCAGACTAGTTAACTAGTATTTCACATCTGGAAGAATGGACTAATAAAAAGGTCAAAACACTCACCAAGTATCAATAAATCAATGCATCTGGATTAATGGGTAATTATCTAATTGTGTTAAAGAGGGATAATCTCAAATTTCTGACTGGTGATGATGCCATGTGTTGAGATCACGCAATGTATTTATATGACTTTGTTTGATGATTTACTTTCTTAATTTAGGGTCTATTTTAATGATCTAAACACCGGAAGACTTGAATACTTCCCCTGGTTATCCCTATATTAAGGTTTTGCCCCAGGGATAATGTATTGATCACTCATTGAAATGCATATATGGTACAATCAAAATATATTGAAATGAGGTCTGAGGAACATTAAAAATGTTAAGGTCTGCCACTGTTTCAAGTCAATGGTATTGTATGAACGTAGACCCCACTGCCCTCCAGATAAACCTTGTGTGTGCAAGGTGTTTCATTTCAATAGGTTTTATATAAAATCTAATACAGAAAACAATACCATTTTTCAATACGAAATCCCAAATCATAAATGAATTGTTTCTACCTAACTCTAAAACACACACAGGTTTCAAAACCCGTCTCTATAACATAAAAGGAAGACACATTTTTTCATTGGAAACCGTCCATCCATTTCACGCACAGGTCAGATGGGTATTTAAACCGGTGATCTAGCAACAGTAATATCCTTTGAGCTCGGATGTCTTTAAAACTAGGTCACGTCTGAAACTATGACAGCGCTGTGGTGTGCATAAACAACAGCACATGATGTTTTTCTGAAATCCTTGGCACCAAACTCTTGGCCCCCCACCGGTCATGGAGTTGGTACTGAAATATTATACAATTCACCTTTGATATTCCTGCTAGCCAAGTCCCATTATATTATGGGATGATCGCGGCAATTACAGTTTGTAACATAAGAGCGTTCTTTTCTTCTGGGGTAATTCACTTCTGAATCCTGGACAGGTTCGATGGCATCAAAACCAGCTGCCTGGCATTATTCATTCAGGACAATCAAACACTGCAGTCTGCAGGAGGAGAATTACCTTGGCTCCTTGGAATATTTCAAGCCATTCAAGGCATCGCTTCACTTTTTTTTTAACTACATTTAATTTAATAAGTAAATTAAGTTATTAAGTCAACAGGCTAAACTCTCATATAGACAGCTTTCAATGAGAGAAAGGTCTTGCATTACCCAGAGATACTGTATACTGATAGAACTCTCATAATGTTCTGCTAGGACCATGGTAAAAGATAGAAAGCAGACTGATTGAACAGCAATCATTTGGAGTCGTCAGACTTGGCACTGCTCAAAGTGGTACCAGAAAAGGCCATTGTTAATATTTAAAAAAAATAATAATAAAAAAGACCAAAAAACTATTTAACACTGCCCCAACTGGCAATTATTTTATTAATAATTATTCTTGTTTTCAACTCTTTAAAACGGGGGTCTTTAAAATTAACGAAAAGCGGGGTGCAGCAGCTCAGTAAGGTGTTTTGTCTTGTTTAGTTGTTTTGGGGTTTAAAATACCACGTAACAGACAAGAACTGACGCTACATCACAAAAAAGTCAACTGTGGTATGTCAGGTTACAAACGATTAAAGAAAACCTGCAACTTGCATATCAAAAAAATACTTGACTGATTGAAAAAACATTTCAGCTTAGCATTGCCTTCATCAGGGTACCACGTGCCACGCAGCACGACTTCGATCTTTTTAAAGAATCTCTAGAAATCTTCAGGTTACTGTAAAAATATGTATGCTGCTGGAGGCATGATTTGATAGCTGTGAAAGAACAGGAAGCACCACTTCACGCCCTCTAGTACCCTCTCTTTGGACACGCTGCCAAACTGAAGCCAAGAACCGAATATTTACCACTCAGCAGGACAAGGCTGAAAACACCATCTCTGTACCAACAAGAATGAACTGTTTATGTGATTGGAGTCACGTCAAAACGTACGGTCATGTAAAACTGTTAACCATACCACACAATACACTGCGCAGCGCCGTGCCGATACACGCTGAATAAAAGAAGACTCTCGTCACATCCGTAGCCTACGTATTCATGACAGGTTCCTCCAGGTCCTCCCACAGATACTGAAACTCAACACATTGCAGGAAACAATGTGGATAAGCAAGGCTTTACTCTAAGAGTCTGAGTGCTTGCGTGCATTCAAATAAGCATCTCTGGTCTTTTAAATGTGTTAACTAGATTAAAAACTGGGGTCTGGGGCACAAGGTAGTTGTATAGTTTTCTCATAACCCCTTACATAAACTACAACTACAACTACTACTACTACTAGTATATAATTAAATTCTATAGACATGTGCTGAGCATATAGGTCAACATACTGTAGTGAGTAAAACAAAGCTCTCCATATAAACTGCTCTTTCAAACGCAGGAATCAAGATGGCAGTTCTGTGCATTCTAAATTTAAACAGCTTTTCTGTCGTTAGTGTGTTCCCCAGTCCCAGTGCGTCCCTCTCGTGGTTCGGAGCCCTTCTTAAAAGGAGTCTCATACAGGCTTAGATACAAAAACTCCTAGGCGTCCTCCATGGCCTGAATGTGTGCTCAAGTACAGTGTATGCGCCGCGAACGTTCAGCACAATGCCAGCTGGAGAGTGTCACGTCACCAACAATGATGGACTTTTGTCTTGTTTTTGTTTGTCTGTGTCTGTGTGTTTGATGCTGGTGCACTTTCCCCCCCTAGAATACTTAGAAAAGATGGCCTGTTAGAGAAAAACCAAACAAAACCACACATGCCCGTATCTGAACCCTCTCACAGGTGAGAGTAGTGCAAAGAGGATTCAGGCAGTGCACCCAATACAGACATAACCCCCCTCCCCAATACAAACTAACATCAAAGTCTGTGCGACTTTGTGCAATTTTCAACAGTAAAGAGACTAAAGAGGATACTGTATTACTGTCATTCCTGTTTAAATAATCACTGGTGGATTCAGTGGGTGAAATTAAAAGAGGCCTCCTCATCCCGCTACTAAATTAAGCAAGGCTTCTCCTCTTTAACACTGCAGCAGTTTTAATTCTCTCTGTCACTTCTTATGAACCTCAGGAGTCTGATAAACAACTGGTGACCCAGCTAATGAAACTACCAGATCTTGGATACCCTCCTCGGCAATTTTCTTCAGCGATGCAGCAAATTCATATTACCGATGGGTCATTAAAGACCTTTCTGGACCAGTCGTGGAGCCTTTTACCAGAGCCAATACATGCATTGTCCATATGCTGTACAGCTAGGATACACAGTTCCAGTTCAACACACGAGTTCTAAATGGAGGACGGACCTTCAGGAAGCATTTTTAACAGCTTACCTGTATGTGTTTGTCTATGGGCCTCCAAAGCATCTTCCTGTGAGAACTGTGCTCCACACTGATCACAGGCGAAGGGTTTCGCACCAGCTACAAAACAAAACACAAAATAAAACATATGAATCATTGCAGATTTTTTTTCTGAACTTGTAACCTTTTGTTCCCTGAACAAGCCAACAAATAAATAAAAGTTGTATTCATACTTGGCAGGCCTTTGTGACATTTCTGGGAACCTGTAGCACAGCATTGTCACACTGTACAATAAGAGACTCGATTGTTAAGACATAGTTTCAGAAAGCTGCAAACAATGTAGAGGTGGATGGGATATACTTTATAAAAAGGGGTGCTAAAGCACTTTCAATACAACCACAACAATAAAAGGGTCATATTTCAATCAACATTGTAACGCCTGCTCAAGCGTTTTGGCTAAACAGATTAACAACCCTTTGAAGTCTTACAGTGAATTCCAATGAATCCAATATGAATTACGTGAGGTTGTAATGTAATTAAACTTGCATGGCATTCGGAGGTACAGCACATCTAACTGAAATCCCAAGAGCTGCTGAAGAGCAGATGAGAGAAGGCCGTACAGAGCGTGCTGTGCGTCGACTGTCACCCAGCTCTGAGAAAGACAAACAGGTGCGGAACGTGTAGGAGTTCTTTGAAAACCAAACTTTGACACATTCTGGGTATTGTTTCTAAACAGTACTGTAGCTTTTACGAGCAAAACAGGAAGTCGCTCATCAGATAAAGACGGAGATAAAAAAAAAAAAAAAAAAAATTACCTCCGACACAAATCACTGAATATAGAAGCATGATGCTTTACTTTTTCGATCTGCTTAAAACAAAAAAGGTGAGCAAATACTATTATTTTTTAGTCTGAACAATTCTCAATATACAGCTTTAAACCTGTAGAATGAAAATAAATTTTATAACGATGACGCCCAACATCTCAACCCTTTGCCTCTCTAATCGAATTGTCTTTTACTGCACCAGTGATTTATTGACTCTTATTACCATTAAATATTCTGTTTTAAAATAAGTGATTGTCATTATCGCCTTTAAACAAAAAGAGGTCAGAAACACAGGTTCTCTGAGCACCCAGGACATTAATATTGATGATCCTCCCTCAAACACTGCATGTTCTTTTATTTCGAGATCAAAGCAAAAACGGAACTCTTTATCAGAAGCTCCAGTCCTGGTGTATCAGTAACAGGGGTCAGGTTGCATGCTGACGATTCACCCTCAAACAGAGTTAAGAACATAAGAAAGTTTACAAACGAGAGGAGGCCATTCAGCCCATCTTGCTCATTTGGTTGTTCGTAGCTTATTGATCCCAGAATCTCATCAAGCAGCTTCTTGAAGGATCCCAGGGTGTCAGCTTCAACAACATTACTGGGGAGTTGGTTCCAGACCCTCACAATTCACTGTGTAAAAAAAAAAGCCTCACCCAAACAGGGACTTGAACCCTGGACCATCCGATTAAAAGTCTGATGTTCTACCAACTGAGCTATCCCGGCTCATGGATTGTTCAGTATTTTTAGATATTTAATGTGCGCAGAAGCTGTGCGGACCAATTCCTTAACTCAATGGAGCATCAGGTGTTTGTGACTACAGTCTAAAAGATTAGGTAATAATAGCCCAGGCTACAATGATTCATAGCACAGGGTGGGATACTATATAGTCCTGGCCTCGATAATCCAGATCTGTCCTTCATCAGCGCGCTTCTACAGGGGGAAAAAAAAAAAAAAAAAAAGAGACTGCAAATGTGATCGCTGAATTGTGTCTTTATAGTGGTGAAGAATTTTAAATGATTCACTCAGGGACGATAAGCAAAACTGGTATGCCTCATGACATTCCCTCCCGGAGTCCATGCATTTGTGAAACTGATGGGAAGTTAATGCAATGTAATGCACCTTCGATTGACATTATACATCAGAAACTAATAACTTCAAACCAAAATCTTCTGCAGCCATTACCAAGCTAGAGCCACTTGGTTCTACAGCCTGCATTAACCTCTCTCCACACACAGAGACCATGCCCTCACCCCCTCTTGGAAGACTGTGTGAAGCAGCAGGTACTAAAACAAATCAAAGGGGAAATGGGACGCAGCAATACGTGAGCAAGCTAAAAGGCACAAATAAAACTGGCTCTGTAGCACATAAAACACACACAAGAGTCTTGTTTCTTGGTCGTTAGCTGCCACAGTGACAACAACCAGCACCCCATTAGGAGATCTTTTTTTTGGGACAGCAGCAAGCAAATTAAAGTGATACATTTTCACCTCTCTCTTTGATCAATAGTTGCGGTCTTGATTTTTAAAAAAACAAAACAAAAAACAAACACACCTCTTTTGGATACAGCCCTTAAACCCACCTTGAAACATAAGCATAGATGGAAGCCAAATACATTGCTTGTCTCTAAACACACGCAGGCACCCCCCCCCCCCACCCACCCCACACACACCCACCCACCCACCCACACAACTGTGATATCAAACAACTGAGATGAGCGCAGCCACGTGCCATTGAGAAAGATTGCGTTTTCACTTCCCTTTACAAATATTTTGCAACGAAGAAGGGTAAAAGCATGTTTCTTTCTAAGATTTGGCTCAGAATTAGAGGATTCCATATCAGCTAGGCAAATTCACTACTGTTTAAACCAGGATCTTCACATGGTCCATTTTTCATTAAGTAAGAACCGGAAAGCCCAGTTTAAGTAAAAACATTTAGATCAGAAGCTTCCGCTCTGAGCGGGTAGCATTCCTTAAGTTTATAAATAAGCTTCACACACACACACACACACACACACACACACACACACACACCATCTCCTGAATGTGCTGTGAGGCTTTAGCACTCTGTTATATAAGAAAGTACACTTAGTACCCAAAACAGCAAGATCCATAAAACAAAACACAGTGCTGCCAAAACAAGCAGTACAGATACAACATTCTTGCCCTTTTTTTTATTTTTTTTTTTCCTTCGGGCTATAACAAGCTGTCCTGTACAGTTTTATTTACAGTACCCTCTTAATCAGCCACAGAACAGTACGCTGCCTGAAAATTCAGAAGCCTGTCCGGTACTGTGTGTTCCCTGATTCAAGCAGATGAGTACCACAAGCATAACATTTATCAACCAAAACAAAAAAAAAACCTGGACTGTAGCCAGCATCCCTCTAATAAACAGAGCCGCACAGAGAAAAACTGTGATTGAATATGTAAATAGATAACAAGGTTAATTTGACTACCCGAGCCAGTCAGGAAATGTCAACGATTGCGTTGGTATTGCGGGTCAGGAGGAGGGAACGCAGAACATGTTAACTGTTTAGGGACAATTTTACTGAAACTCATTTTTCCTGTTACAATACTATACCCTAACTCTGATGGAAGCAGTTTGCTTCCTTCTCTCATCCCATTCCTGTGTTACAGTTAATAAGCCTCAGGCACCCATTGCCTGTTACACAGGAAGTGAATATAAAAACCTCAGAAACAAAAGGTGAATTTAGCCAAAACGTTTCTCAGCTTGACTTTCTCGTACAGTTACACCTTTGAAGTTCTGGATGATTAATGTTGTTATGCTAACCAGTAGTTTATTCATATTATTCGTTTTCATTTTTTGGCATAGTACCCAGTGTTTGTTCTGCTTCCCTTTTTTGCTGTGTTTATAATTCAGTGGTCATAAAAAGGTGTCCGGTTTGTCAGCTGTGGATACACAAAGGCCTCCACAAGCAGAGAACACAGACAGTGCTAGATTCCACACGCTATTCTGCTAAAGAGCTCCCAGTCCAGAGTGGATCACTATCAAAAAAGCTGGAGGGGCATGTTTATCCTTGCATGTCCCTCTTGTCACTAGACTCTTCACACAGAATGCAAAAGGTGCCAATTATATTAAAGGGTTATTTGTCCTGTCAACGTTGTCTTTTAGAAACTTGACCTAACAGATCCGCCACCCAAAACAGGAGAAAATGACTATCAAGCAGTCCCAACCCAAGCTGAATCCAAACAAACCGTCCACGGGCTATTGCACTGCACTGGCTTGACATTTTACTCAGTAGAGAATGGACTTCCTTCGGCCTGTCCTTCCTGTCTTGTTTCTCAAAGATACACTGGGCTGGTTAAACTTAGAGGAAGCTCCGGTATGGTAGGAATGGGGCATTTAAACCACGGTTGAAAAAATCTACTTCTGTTCTGTTTAGAAGCATCTCTACAAAACTTACATGCGATAAAATATAGGTTTGGAAGCGCCTTCTAAATTCATTTTAAAACTGCACACACATTCTCATGAAGGTCTTTTACTAAGAGGTCTGAAGCACTGTATTGTATACTAAGGGGGAGCTTGACCAAGCTTTATGTTTATACAGGGACCACTCATTGCATTGCAGGTATTTACTGTTTTTAATGCCTGGTGTTTTTATACAGAGCTGTAAAGGCAATTTTATGTCCCCACCAGGTTTTTCTGCTATCATCCTGGCTTTCCAGAGGTCACAAAGACAGCAATAAAACAGGGACTAGATTCTAAATCACCATTTGAAGCAGCAGCAGCTTTGGCATTTGATTATGTTACAGAAATCCTTTTTCTCTCTCTCTGTCTCTGAATATAAAAATCTCTTTCACTTTTCTGCCTCTCTCAAACACTGTTGAGGCTGCAACTAAAATCGTTTGTGCTGACCGAGAACCCACCAACAAGCAGCACAGCTTCTGTCCAGCAGACCACAGAGACACGGCATTCGAAAGGTCTTTACTATGCTGTAAACAGATTTTATTGCCAATACAGGGAGTCTTCTTTTTGATCTAGTCGTTTCTATAGGGTTAAAAATTGGCGGTATATACTTTTATATTGCCCACCACCTATGGAGTGTCTGATGTGTCCGGAGCCAAAAAACAAAAAACAATTGGTAGCTTTTTTTGCTGTACTGAACTGGATGACTCTGGTAGCCTTCGAAAGGACTTTTTGTGCTAGTACAAAAAAAAACAAAAAAACAGGGGATTGTCAATTTGGCAGGATATTTATAGCACAGTACAGTGATCTGCGCGTGTGTGTGTGCGCGTGTGTGTGTGTGTGTGTGTGTTTAGGCTGAAATATGATCTTCAGCAGCTATTTCCTCCGAGCTGATCAAAACAAATGCTTTGTAATGCCTTTACCTAGAAAAGACTAGCCACAGTGTGTCAAACACCTGCTTTAAAACACACATCAAAAGGCCATTTATTCCCTCTTTGGACCATTGTCCAGAATTTTCCAGTTCCAGATATGTACGACGGAGAGGGATTTCACTAAAGAAGACCCCGAACCCCTGATCATGATTTCAAATTAGCCTTGACAAGGCATACAGTGCGACAACACTGGAGTGTTCAGATTTGATAGTTTAGGGAGCTCTGCAACTACCTTCCCTTTTACTTAAAAGCAACAGCTCGCTAACCGAATTAAAAACAAAAAAACAGCATCTGATAATAACGATTTATTTGCCGGCAACGAAGTCAGTCAGAAAAAATGCAGAGAACGTGCCAGATGACAGAGCGGGCGAGCATTTAAACTCCGTTTCCATGATGTCATGTGTTGTTCAAAAGGAGTTTTAGCTTTCTCCCTCCTTGTTCTGGTGCTAAAAACTGAAATAAAAGGAGGAGAGTCACCTCTATAAACTTCCTTTCCTTACAGTCGTATAGCCCCTTAACTTCCCCGCTATCAGATTTTACAATGTCCCGATACATTCTTCACAGGACAACCTCATTATCAAAATGCATGCTTTTGTATGGATTGGGGGATACACTTGGTGTGGTATTGTACTGTACTGTGTCAACAGCATTAACAGCTTTCTGGGCTTCAAAATAAAAAATGTCAACAGCAGCATTAAATCAATCCAGTGTTTCTACACACAATTTACAATTTCAAACAGGACATTTCCCAGAGGTTTTCTAAGCATATATAGTGCATAGCTGGCATATCCGAAGGAACCGTTTGCCAGATGACTAGAATACACTCTATTTTTACCATGTGCTGGGAGGCGAGTGGCGGTGAAGGATTTTAATTAGATTTTCTGAACAGAGGCAGCTTACATGCAGAGATACAGCTTCCAGTCAAAATCGCTGTAAAACTGATGTGCAAATTGAGGTGTCTAGTTTACGAAAAAAAACACACACACAGGCTTCCGAAACCAAAAACAAGCACTTGCAAAGTAAATCTCAGTAGTATAAAGCTGGGAGAAGACCAAGAACGCAGTATTTCCAAAGGGACCGGTAAAACTAGCAAAGTCACGTTTTTCTTCCTGTCACTTTCTTATTCAACAGGGTTCATGCTGTATGTGAATGTAGATCTAAACTAAATTAAACTGAAGCATGAAAAATAGCTAAACTGGCTGAGATCAGTGAGTCAATTCTTTACTCTTTTTTTAACAGCTAAAACTAATAAAAAAAACATGCTGCTGTGTTTGCTAATGTCACTAAACAAGGTGTTTTGTTCCACAGCATACCCTCTGACTTTCTCAACAGAATACTAACTAAACTCAAAGATGTTCCAGCTTCCCACCTACTCATAAACCTGTTACCGACCCCAATCACAGAGACACCTCACAAACATGCAGGTTAGAAGAACTTGTCCTCCAACGATACTTGGCAACTAATGTTAAGTTACATTAACTTTGTTAATCAATTAATGGGTTTGGACTATAAAGCCATCACATCTTTTATCATCTGTACTCTGAATCAGTTACGTTTTTACTTTGACTGAATATACGGAATTGCATGGCTCTATAAAGACAATTGCATTGCATTTTCTGCAGTGGGTAATTTACGGTTTAACCATATTCATCTGTGGGCTGCTCTCACTCTCTCAGCGATAAGGCTTTGCAATGCTATTGAGACATGCTTGTACTGGTCACAGCTGCTTCATAGTAAATACCCAATGACAGCCCTCTGTAATTTAGCTTGAGTGTCAGTCTTGTGAATCTGCACTCGGTATATACGTGTGTGTGGCTGGCAGCAGAATATTCTACACATTCGGCTAGAAGCTTTAGCAGCTGGCTTGTCAACTCAATAATATACTGCACTGGATTACAGCATATGTGCTGAACTGCAATGGTGTGTTTTAATGGGTTAGCGTGCACGTTTCCAATAGATTCCAGAGCCACACACTGTAAGCAAATGCGTTCCATCACAGGAAATGTTTACTTCAGAATAACAGAACAGGGTGCATTGGGGTTGGGTTTGTATCTCTCAGCCAGAGGTGGTTAAAACCCCCAAAACAAATTTGGTGCCGCAGACAAACCTAATCAAAATTAATTAGTTTTACTTTAGGCTATAATTTCTATTCTTTCTGCTGGCCGCATGCAAAAGAACACAAAGCTCTGTTGCTAAAAATAACACCTCAAGACTTCTATTCTTAAATCACTTTGAAAAAACAGAACGGAGGTTTGTGTGTAATCTCTTTTCAGCAGACCACCAACCCAGACGGAGGGAAAGCAGCCGAGCAGAGTGTCGTGTGGCTTCCTGGCTGACGAAAAAGAGTGGGCTTGTCAAAAAAACAAATCCATACTGCCCTGCGGCTCCTCTCCAATCTATTTTCTGCTCAGCTGGCTTTAAATGAAGTTGTTATGACTCATTAAAACACCCGCAAGCCTGTGGAAGTCAGCCAATTACAATTTTAAATGTAGCCTCCACTTTACCCCCTTCCTCACTTTTAACTGGGTGTAACCCCCCCCCCCACACACACACACTTCTAACTTATAAACATAAAGCTGGTTTCAATTGCTTTTCCCAAATAAACAAAACAATGGGTAAAAGAAAGTCATCTTTACAAAATATATATATATAAAAAAAAAAAACCTTGATATTAATACTTTTGTAAAATAAGGTTTTAAAGCTTCTTGCTACTGTACTACACAATGCACACACATTTTGCAGCAATGCAGACTCCTCTAATATTTACATACTGTACTGTGTATTGGGCTTTGTGTATTGCCTTTGACACTATTTATCTTAGAAAAGGAAATATTAAGTATACATCAATAAAACCCCTCAGTAAACACCTACATAAACAAACCATTACAGTAATCACCCTCAGACAGTGTGATATAGCTCGCAGTGCTGTGCAGACCTCACAGTAAAAGACCAAACGGACATTTGCACAACAGCTACATTCAACCATACACCCACTTGAAATACTAATGAGATCTGATTTATGTTTATGTTCAGCTAAATCTGATTAAAACTAAATAAACAGTGTAATTACAGGTCGATCAATTCTGTTTGTTGGAAAAATCCAACCAGGCCACCAGATTGGTTTGCTGGGCTGTCAGTCATTAATCAAGAGGCCAGTGAGAATGGCACTCGCATTATCTTGAATATTCGACTGTCGTTAGGACCGACAGGAGCAAAAGTGGAATATTTTAAAAAGCAGGAGCAGCATGGTTGAAATAACAAATAGATGTTGAATCATTACTGTTCAAAAATGCATACAGTAGCTAACATGCAGAGGATATATTCCCTCCTTCTCCCAGAAAGCGTTAATAGCTTCCAACTATACAGATTCTCTTTAGTACCCGTGATTCTGCAGCTCTGTTCATGGCTTTGAAATATGTATTACTAAGAGATGCATGACAATGCACCACAAATACACTTCACCTTGACCTAAAATGCCATCAGAAAAATTAAAAAAACTTATGAATACATATATAATACATATATAAAATGGTTAGGGTATGCATAAATCTGGATATACTGTGCTGTTTTAATTCGAGAATATTATTTTTGTTATATATATACATGTATGTATGTATGTAAGTTTTTCTTTTTTCTGCAGAGGAGCAAATTAATCTTCAAAACACCCAGCAATGTTCCTTTTTGACAGGAGCTGCTCATCAGAGAAAAATGATGAAGCAAATCCAAAATTCAATCGCCTGTGTTCGGTTTTAGAAAGCACACAGTGTACTGTACAGCCCATAAAACCCCAAAGCAGCCGCCAGACGCTGCTGCAATCACCCTCCATCAAAACACTTTGTCTGCATACAAAAATAAGATCCCGCGCCGAGCTGAATACCAAATCAGCCCATTAGAGTACAGGGCACTTGCTACTTAGCAACGAAAAAAGGGATTTAAAGCTGTAATTCCCTACAACAAAAGAAATAAGATCAAGATCTGTTGCTGGGTGTTGTGGCTAGCTTTAGCTTTTTGTTTTAATTGAAACACTAGCAAGAATCAAGATGGTGCTTAAACAAAAAAGGAATGAACAATTAGATCAGTGTCCCAAAATAACCCGTCTCCCTGTCTGTGTCTGATCCGCTATACTCCAAAATCCCGTCGGATGAAACTCCAGTTACGTGCCCCCTAAGATACTATTCCATCCCTTGATTTCATTTTGTATAACGTGCTTATGTGTATAATCCACAATAGAACAAACATCAATCTATTGATCTGTATCTCTCTGTGTACTACACAAGAGATATACAGATGACAGTACTAGATATACAATCATGCATTTTAGTACATTAAAAAAAGCACACCGGATTTTCTTTGCTGCATTTCTGCAGGATGGAGACAATGGAATTAGATCTGCATTGTAATGAAAACATACAGTGAGCCACCAGAGTACTGGGTAGATTGGGGGTGTCAACACTGTAGAAAGCCTGGACAACAGCACGGTGTGATCGCCCGGAAAATGTGAATGCTCAGTAGTCCTGTTCAAATCAGAGACGACAGCCCCTTTCTCTGTCAGTCTGGAGCCCAACGTGATCATGAGGTGCTGGCCCTGTAAACCTCAACAGGCACCGTTACAGTCGACTCAGAAAGACTGCTTTAATTTAACATTGGTATTTACGTGACAAAACCACCAACAAACCTGGTGTGAACAGCTTCAATTTGGGGCTGTTCAAGTGCCGTGCCTACCTTTGAAAAGTCCCAGTCCCTGTCCCACCCCCTATATCTCACGCAACCATTTTCACTCTTCCCCCCAAATCATTGTATAGCGTGAAGCATTTCACAACCAAAAAATGATCACTTCAAATAAAACGACTGATGGTGGTTGGACGAAGGGTGGTACGAAGGTTAATGAAAATGAAGAAAATAAATGTGAAGAGTTGTCAAGTACACCCAGCACAGAGTAGCCATAATTGAGAGGATATGCTTCCAGTGCTCATACGAGAGGGCACTGTCTGCATGACAAATGCATAGGGGGCGGGCTACTGATCCAATACCAGCGATTCATTACAAATAGGGTCCTCTTTTGCATTTTGGATATTTGCAGAGACTGAATATAAACTAAAGTGACCCCCCCAAATATTAGAAATTCTGGCTGACATGATGTAAGCAGCATTTAAATATCAACTCAACAGTTGCGAGTTTTCAATGTTTAAGACAATGGATCTGTGAATTTTTAGAATTTTTTTTTTAATTATTAAGAGGTTTAATGTTCGTTAAACCCACAAAAAAGAAAAGAAACTGAGCAAATCTGTTTAAATAAACTACTGAACGTCTCCTAATGGGTATTAAATTGTAAAACAAAAAGATACTGCAAGTCAAGCGCAGCTATGTTTTAGGTATAGTTTTCCTACGGCCCTTATCAATGGTATTATTGCTGTGCTGTGACTCTTGCTATAGGATGCAATGCTTTTAGCAGTTGTTACAACAAGGGTCCACAGGGAACTTTGTTTTTTTAATATTCCCCATGATCACGGAGATCAAACAATATCCGATTACACGCCAACTATCCTCCAAGTAAAATGCAGCCTAATGCTGGGCTGTAATCTTGTTTGCCTTTAAACTTGAGGCATGCATTCTGTGTTCCAAAGGGAATGAGAAGACGGTAGCATTCTGTGTTCCAAAGGGAATGAGAAGACAGTAGCATTCTGTGTTCCAAAAGGAATGAGAAGACGGTAGCATTCTGTGTTCCAAAGGGAATGAGAAGACAGTAGCATTCTGTGTTCCAAAGGGAATGAGAAGACGGTAGCATTCTGTGTTCCAAAGGGAATGAGAAGTCTGTAGCATTCTGTGTTCCAAAGGGAATGAGAAGACGGTAGCCTCCACTGTCTCATCATACCGTAAGTAGGCCTTCCGATAGCTTCCCAACAATTTTTCACCCTGAATCCGTAGTTTAGCAAATGGCTGGTGAAAGACAGGCATTGCCAGGGATCAGTTCAAACCACAACCACTGGAGCTTCAAATTCAATAAGGGTATATTAAAATATTAGTCAGATTGTCCTGACCACCATTCTTATATTCAATCTAACAAAAACCTGCCCCTGCCCCCCTCCCCCCCAACCCAACCCAAACCAAACATAAGGAAGCCTGTTTAATGAGAAGTTTTAATGATTTCAGAGTTGTTTTTACCCCCGACCTCATCATCTCTGCCAGACTTTTTTTTAATGAAAAAGATTTATGCCTGACGTAATTTTAAGTAAGAGCTTAATATACAACAACAGGTCAGAGAAAATATTATGGCTTTAAAATCAGCAGAGAGAAGCGAGGGAAAACAGCCAAAACAGGAGCTTGGGCAGTTTATATATCCCCTGTCCATCATCCCCAGCTAATGCTCTCCGGGAGAATGGGGTTGAGGGAAGGGCAGCGAGGGGCTTTTTAATTTTTTGTCGTTTATTTTTGTTTTGTTTTGCTCGCCCCACCCCCCTCCTCCTGCTCAACCTCTCTCTCTCTCTCTCTCTCGCTCTCTCCGAGTGTCTGCGGCTTGGCTTGCTGTCAGCTTTCATTAATTTCTGGTTTGGGTACAGTATGTTCCTGGACACACATCTGCGAGCGATCATAAACGCTCTGGAATGCTGGCAGAACATTCAGACCTGCCGGCAGCCGATGATGTCATCATTCTGAGGGAAAGGCTGGATGCCAGCCAAGTTTTGAGAACAGTGCTCTCACTGCCAGAGACACACAACAAGTGAGAGGTGCTTTTACTGTATGCACAGCTAAGGCCAAAGGTTTTGCACCACCCTATAGAATTAACTCATTTTACTTCATAAGAAAGTCGAATGAAACCTGCTGAATAATGTTACGTTAACATACTGAATTACATACCGTTTTGTAGTTTTTCATATACTTAAGGAAAAACTGGCACAAATTGAAAAATGTGACATTTCGAAATCTAACATGAAATACTGCACTACTATTATGACTTCCGGTACTTTTGCAGTATAATTTTGTAGTTTCTTTGATTACACGTTGCTACATAAAAAGATCTAAAATTATGTTAATTTAGTTTTGTTTAGTTTTTTATTCTTAATGAATGTCTCGATCCTAAAATTCTAGGTGATGCAAAACTTTTGTCCAGAGCTGCATGCAGTGTTGAGAGTAACAAAGCCAACAAACTCATAAACAAGCAAAGAAAATATCTCGAGCTCAAACAAATATATTTAAGATGACATTCCTGTGGGTCGTTAGGAATTAAAGGCACCGCCACCATTTCCTGTCCAGTTTGGAAAGTCCAAACCGCGACGGCAGATTCCGTCAGCTCCTTCGGTCTGTTATCAGAGATCGCCTCTCCTCCCCTTGAGGCACACCATTCCTGGAAAGCGCCAACTCAAACCTTGCATCTCGCTCATGGGAGGATTCTTAAAAGTGCATTGTGTGCTTGTTAGAAGGTGTGATGCTTTTCAAAAGGGGAGATTAGCCCGGTATTGTGACCCTTTTGTGATTGGGAGCTCAAGCTACACTTGAGAATAAAGATTCAAAACCAGGGACTTTGGAGGACATCCTATCAGGCTTTACCTCTAACTGTTAAAAACCTGATCAATGTGTGACACGAGAAAAAACTGAAAAGGAAAGAAACATTTTTAAATGTTTTAAAAGAAGCAATAAAAGAAACATATTTCAACTCCCCCAAACTGTACTGGCAATGAAGTTGTTTCTCTCTAATTACTTTCAGTATTTTATCTAAATATTAGCCAAGGCAGGAAATCACCAGAACCTGAATAAATAAATCCATCAATAAATAGATATATAAATAACAGATAGATATATAAAAAATCAGTATGCCAGGCTATTTTTTTTAGTTTTCTGTCAGCTATATGACATTAGGATAGCATCAAGCTGCCCTATTACTTTTGTAACAAATCACCAACCATTAGCACGCTGATCATAATGTTTACACATACTTCTGAAACGAACTGAACACCAGGAGTCAGATCATATAAACTAGAATGCTGCATTCATGAGGTTAGAGCTTCAATAGCTTGCTTGTGTTGACAATGACAGGCTTTTCATAAAACACCCAGGAAACTATTCTAAAACTGGGTCGCTGTTCGGCATCTGTTGAGTCATTAAATAAAAAAAAATAAAAAAAGAACATAAAACAGGATCTTCTTTTACATGTACCAGCAAGCACAACCTCAATGACACCGAGAGAAATGATAAAAACACATTTCTAGTCCAAAAACCTTGACTGTATTTTTTCCTTTTGTTTACAGCAATGAAAATCTCCCCTCCCCCCCCTCCCCCCTCCCTCCTCCCTCCCTCCCAATTTGTGAAATTTGGCGCAAGGCTCACTGTACATACTGTACCCACAGCTCTGGCATACAGCCCAGGCTGGCCTTCTGCCAACTCCACAATAACAAACACAGTCATTGCCGGCACAAGCAAGGGAGAGGAGGAGGAGGAGGAGGAGGGAGGGGGGGGGGCAGGGGGGCTGAAATGGTACACCGCAATACACACATAGAATACCAAACTGCATTCTTCTCTGCCTTGTCGCTAGGTGCTGGGTGAATGCTTCAGACACTTACTTACAGTTGCACTTTGTTAAAATAAACTCTGATTAGCACAACAGATACGGACGGCGTACCATAGCACAAGATAGGCCGATAAAGGGGTTTTCAGCAAGACTTATCGAGCCTTTGTACAGTAGTAGCCAGAGGGACACTATCAGCTGCAGCCACACACCTCTTAGAAAGGCGTAGTGTAAAGTTTCTGGTCTGCTCTATGGAGGCCTTTGAAAAAGGGTGCGCGCAATGTAAGGACTGGTAGCTGGAAGATTTTACTGTGTGAAGTCCCTTCAAGACAGCTACTGTAGGCAAAGCTAACTTTTACAAGAGAAGTGGGGACTTGTGTGAAGCAATACAACGTTCCTACTGCAAACCAGAACTCGTATCAGCTGAAGGGTTACAGAGCCAGCGGTATACGACAATTAAATAGAACGCAATCCTTTAGTTTGGGCAGGAGGAGGGAGGAGAAAGAGAACGGGGTGGAATTGAATTAGCACATGTTTAAAAGACCAGGGCTGTGTATTTACTTTACCCTTTACTCCTTACTTAAACAAGGTCTCCCCTGTTTGAAAGAACAGCTGTTTACAGTAGCGGTTGGAAACTGTAAAAGCAAGCTGAAGCAAGGCTTGGTATGGATGGCTATCTGTCAAAAGTCTACTTTGAAAAGGAGGGTGGGGGAGCTAAACTGACCTCCACAGGTGAGGCCAGTTCAAGGTATTTGTATTACCCACTATTAAAAAAAAAAACAGGTCTTAGAGAACATTACATGCTCCTACGAAATTTTGAAACATAAGCTTTTTTTTTCTTTTATAAGCCATTTCTAAAAGGGCATAGAACATGTGTTATATCAGTCCCTTTATAGGGGTGTTGCTGCTGTTTAAAACTCATTTAATAAAAGCATTTAAATTAAAATGCTATACTGCAACTAATGACAAACCATTGGTTTTGTATATTGGTTCCTCTAAAATCAGGAAGCAACACCTGCTGGCACTCCTGAGCTTACTGTGCATGCATGTGGATGCAGCTGCAGATTTCTAGGAGTGTTCCTTGTGCCTCGATTAAAACCCAGGATTAAATCCCGGGACAGCTACTATAACACTTTCATAGAAAACACTGACAAGGGCCCATTGGAAAAGCGAAAAACAAAAAAGGCACCCATTCATGCCAGTAAATGTGCTCTTCACTCATTTATTGGCTGATTTTTGAAATCTGCCACAAGGCTCCTGAAACAGAATCACCTCACATACACCACAGTGCAAGCGTTGGGTCTCAGATACTGTAAACTCAAGAGCATGGTGTGAAACGCCATCAATCACACCCACCCCCTCCCCTTCCACCACAGTCATTAAGAATGTTAACTCATGAAAAACGTATCCATCTTTCTCTGTTGGTGTTGCAAGGTTGGTAGGTATGTACTGTCGGTGCTGCTGGAAAAGTATCGTGTAAAATCAAGGAAGTGAATGATATGGACTTCATTTTGTTTTTAATGGTTTTCAAAGAGCTTGGGCCATCTAGAATGGGATTCCTGGATGTGGGAAAAAGCATGCCATCTGACTGGAGGGCTTAGGGGCTGTTAATTGCATGAATTGAAACGCAGAACAATTATACCACTTGAGAATATCAATTAATTTAGACTATTAATAGAATCAGACACCTGACTTAATGGATTATGTCATTTAAGTCACCCGAATCTGTATCTAATAAGCTTTGCTAATCAATGTCAAATACATAATCACTTCCTGTGCTGTAGGTTGCACGGTAGTGAGATTGACCTACAGCAGGAAATGATTGGGTACGAGAAGCAGCAGAAACCTGCATTCTATAGCTCTGTATTAGAAAGACACAGGAAAAAAATGAATGTCAAGCTGTTTTATCAGATTAACATGCAAGCTTTAAATTGAGCTCTTGCCATTTACTCAACTTACTGTACTGGTCTGAATCCAGAATGGACACACCTCCATTCGTGCTTACCTGAATGAGACAGCAGGTGCATCCTGAGCCGCAAACTGTCCAGGAATCTCTTTCCACAAAGCTCACACCCATAGGTCTTCATTCCACTGTGTAGCTTCCTGAAATCCAGAGGAGAACAGCAGCAGGGTTATTGAAACGGAGTTTAAGCTTTAACCAAAATCGAGAAACCTAGAGCTGACCACAGGAAAGCACTGCACAACTGTGGCTGTTCTAGAAGGATGGTTGCTTATTGAAATGTGCCTCGGTTATTAACCCAGAACTTTAATCATAACATACGCGGTGGTACTAATAAGAAACAGAGACGCGTTTAGACAAGAATCCAAAACACTGGCAGAAGTTCTACAGCATTTGCAGCAAGCGCAGAAATTGCTTTTCATATTTCATGGTCTTGTGTACAGGAATATCCCGTCGTAAAACACCACGATACAAGATCTCAGCATTACAGTGATCTTACAGCAAAGCCCTTCTTTGGGATTACAATCCTTGGGTGTTCTTATTCAATCCATTCTAAAAATTCCGCAGCAAGAAAATTCTACAAGCCATTCTGGAGCTAAACAATAAGACATTTTACAAAACCAGTAGAAGCAAGCAAAAGAACATTTAACTGTCAGGAACATTCTCTTCTGGCTTTTAAAAAAACTGAGGTAAACCAGGTAATTCTAAACAGCAGAGAAATACACCAGAATAATTTCAAAAGAGCAGCACCAGAAGATTTTCTAACTCATTCTGGTCATGTTTACACTGGCTCAAAGGTTGGTGCCTCAAGGGGATTGTGGAATCCAGATATCTGCATCCTACTTTTGTTCTACAGTAACCTTCAGTACTCAAAAACAGAACCCTTTGGCGCATTATACATACGACCCCCCTAGTCATCATTTAGAAGGTTACAGTTTGACTGACCGAACATGTTTCAACTAAGCTGTCATAAATGTGTTTTGCACAAATTGCCAGGATATAAATCTACTGATCAGAAACAGTTGAACAGCTCCCTTTGAACCTTTTTCGCAGTTTAAAATTAGCAATCTGACACACAAAAAAAGTGTTAAACTTAAAGAATATTTAAGAAACTCGTACAGCTACTTCTCTAAACTAATAGCAGTGTGGAGTAGTGGTTAGGGCTCTGGACTCTTGACCGGAGGGTTGTGGGTTCAATCCCCAGTGGAGGACACTGCTGTTGTACCCTTGAGCAAGGTACTTTACCTAGATTGCTCCAGTAAAAACCCAACTGTATAAATGGGTAATTGTATGTAAAAATAATGTGATATCTGTATAATGTGAAATAATGTATAATGTGATATCTTGTAACAATTGTAAGTCGCCCTGGATAAGGGCGTCTGTTAAGAAATAAATAAATAATAATAAATAACAGAATAATTTTACCATAGTAAAAAGCAAAACAGCACAACAAAAACAGCAAGTCAAAAGCCAAAGGAAACCACGATTTTGTATAGCA
Organism: Acipenser ruthenus; assembly: GCF_902713425.1. NCBI lineage: Eukaryota > Metazoa > Chordata > Actinopteri > Acipenseriformes > Acipenseridae > Acipenser > Acipenser ruthenus. The sequence goes on along the minus strand of NC_081227.1, from coordinate 1,227,665 downwards.
AGCTACTACATAAACACGCTGGGAAACAACATGCAACTATAACATTTTTTCCCCAACAGTACACACATAGCAACAAAAACAGCACATTTCATTTCATTAAATAATCTGCATCCCTTAAAACCCAATTACAACATAATTACCTAAACAGTTTCTCCATTAACCGCTCATTCACATTCATGTACACATGCTCGCTTGGGTACAACAGACGGTTGGGTCAACTGCGGTTCCAGTTAGTTCAACATTTCCATCAAAGGGTCTCTCATTAATAAGAACGAAAGTGAAATATTTGCCTCATTAATGACACGCCCCCCCCCCACCCCCGGCCGTCTGAAAACATACATAATCAGGCCTGTTTTTCAGCTGCCACCCTATTAAATTACATCTCTAATTAGAAAACTACAACCTCTATTGAAATACAGCAAACTGCAGCTGTGTCACGTAACACTGTCACCTGCATTTACAACAGTGTATTGACATGTTTGTTAAAAAGGTTATTTCTATTAGAGCTTCCAAGGTCTTTCAGGGATCTCAGATGAGAGTGGATTAAAAAACAAACAAAAAAAATCTGCAATAAAAGTGAATCAGGATAATTATAGAATCAATGCATAAACTACACTAAAACACGGGATAGTACAGATTAAAATCAGCTGATCAGAAAAAAGAATAAGTATTAATATCGCAATATGAAAATGTATTTTTCTTTAGCCTAGAACTTGTGAGGCAATTCAACTTCAAACTAAATAATACATGCATTTATAGTGGTAGGGCAATTTTCTTTTTATTAGCATGATAACACCATTCTGTAATTGTTCCCACATATGTAATTAGTCCTTTGTTGTTTTCTGTTTATGCCAAATAATTACATGTCACTAAATATTTATATAGACTTTGTTTACACAACTATTTAAAGTCTGAATTCTTTATGTATTAGTAACTGACAAAGGTTTTGCAAAAACATAGGATGTATTGTACTTTGAGCAGAATTCTGTAGCAGACTGAGCCAGTCCATATTTTAGTGTGAGTTTGATTGGGCCCTATTTAAAATTGCCAAATGAAGTTCGTGTGTGTCTCATTAAACTCACAACAAACCCTGGGATGGCTCAAAGTGATTTGCAATATTTCCGTCAGGGCCCCATACTAAAACCAAATCTTTAGACCAGAGAATACAGAATTTCTTTTTTTGCAATGTCAACAGAAGTTGAGTGGTTTCCTTTTTAACAGGAAGGAAAGCTCTTTTCACTCACAAAAATAAGTATATATGTTGTATTGAAGCGAAACTTTAGTAAACAATGGCCAAGGATTTGCTCACTCTGATAAAGGACAACCAAAAGGTGGGAGATGTTAACCTGGGACAAACGAAATACCAACAGTGTTGACCGAGACACGGGCTCCTTCATTTCAGACAAAAGAAAGAAAACAGCCCGGTGTCTCACCAGAACCGGCCCTGCACCAAATGAGAAGGGGATTAGCAGAGAACAAACACACAAAAGCAGGGCAGGAATAGAGGAATAGAGTAAAGCTGCAAGTGATTAACTAGGCCCGTAAACGCTCACAAAATACAGCCACTTCAAAAGGGAGAGCAAGTACTAGAGAGCTGGGGACAGAATACTATCGAGGCACAAACACCCCCAGGACAAGAAGGGACGTCCAAAAAGTGATTAAGAAAGTGAGTTAGAACATGTCATTAATAAATTAAATACTGTATATACTATTAGTACTCCAGTGACAGAAGAAATACAGACATTTTTAATAAGGTGTTACTTAAAGCCATTTATTACCCACGTTTGTGCCATTTATTACTTTAACTCATCATAAAATGCAGATTAAACTGATTATATTTTAAGCATTCGTATACGTTTAACAGAAGAAATCGATTCCTAGAACAGTAAGCGGATAATTAGAACGATAAATGATCGTATTTTAGATCTAGTTTTTGGTGCAAACTTAAAAGAGAACTGATGTTGCTGCATGGGGGCTGGAGATGTGTTTAACTAAAGTCCAATAAAAAAAATGCATGGAATGCAAGCACAGCCTTTAGATTACGCTGTTTGAATTTCACATTCATTCTACAAAAGGAGAGCTATTTAAAATAAATACTGTATTCCTGCATGTTTACTTAAGAACTCTACCCCGGCTAAGAGTAATATACTAGAAACATGTCGTTCAAATGGATTAACTGCTCCTACCGTTTTATATATTAGCCCTTCCTTTGTGCTGGACTTTATACTTTACTGTTCTGCTGATTGGTGGATAAAGAGCAGCCAACTTGGGAGGGAAAACCAATAGAGCCGCACAGTCATTATTGGTAATATTTTCTGACCAAGTAGCCGCAACCTTTCCCAGAAGTAATTGCAAATAAGCCTTTCATTTGTGTGAACTGCTGCAGTTCCTTTTGCCTTAACTCGCGAAACAGCAGATAGGCGGCTACTTGCGTCAAGCAGACTGACTGCAGCCATTTAGGCAGCTGACATAAAACTCTCTCGAGCCATTTACTCAGTTAATAAGCGACTTTGTCCGACAGTCAGTTTTGACAACGGCAATAAATTTTAAATTTATGTCAACAAAGCATATGTTGAACACCTCACTTCGGAGCTGGAGTGGCACACTGCCTCGTAAATCAGGCCTCTGTTCGAAATGAGAGTAGATTACAGGCCTGCGTTATTGAACTGTTACAGCAAGGCCCGTATAAAATGTGAACTTTTTAATTTCAGGCTGGCCCTTCTGCTATACATCATACTGGAGGAGTTCCCCTGTCATTAGGGGCTATGTACGTGGTCCCAGCAGGGCACCGCAGCAGCAAAACCAGTAATGAAGCATGCAAGCAGTTTGACGAGGGCCACTATACTGAAAGCCCAATTGTTTCAACTCCCGGACACTGGATTTGCTGCACAAGACAGAGAAACAAAAGAAGCAGTATTATTAAAAAAAAAAAAAAAAAAAAGGAATAATGATATAATACATAACACATGGCCCTGCTGATCTGTGGATTTTTAAAACTTAAAAATTAATTGGGAATCATTGATTTAAAAAAAAAATCTTACTTCAAAAGTGCTTTGTTATTTTAAGATGCTATTGGCAAATATTTAATAATTGTATGTACTTCTTAGGTTTGCAATTTAAAATATATTGTGCGATCAAAAATGAAATTTACTGGGCTGCAGTAAATGTTGCCATATTTTAGGTTTTGGAGATCTTTTTTTAAATTGTGATTGTTTGAATTATGCATTTGGTTCATATTACCTTACACAGAGCATTTCTAAATGTTGAATGTACAGTATTTAGAATGTATAAGATACAGTCTATCAAAGCATGTACACATTTAAATTACAATTTACCATTGGCCAAATCTAAACACGTTTAGGAAACGGACCAGCTGGAAGTTATGTGGAAGGTACCACACACACACACACACACATATCATAGAAAGTTCAAGAGCCCCTGAACAAAGCTAGATTAAGGAATTTGTACATGCCCAACGACACTGGACGGAGTTAGGATGGGGAACTGTGGCACATCTGTCAGTTTAGATGAATAATAAAGAGATTCAAGCTAATGTTCCATCATCTGATTATGAACTAGATTTACAGTACCACTGCATTCCAAGGTTCAGCAAACAAAATGTACGCCAGTTTGTGTGAAACGCACACTTAATTCAATTGTGTGTTTTCCATATCTATTCCCTATTAGGGCGCGCTTCCTTTTTTGAAATGCCATTGACCCCACCCACCCCCACATGTACTAACCAAGGTTTTGATGTGGTTTGATATCACTGTGCCATAAAACAAGAAGCAAACCAGCTTCGATGCAAAATAAAAAATAAAAAAAACAACAACTTAACCGCATCTGTACTCAAACTAAATATGGTGACAGGAAAAGACATTCTGTTCTGAAGATACGGAACAAATAAAACAGCTCTGTACAAATGTATTGTCATTCAATCTTATGCTGTATATTGCTATACTTGTGTTTTGAACTCTGAACTATAACATGTATACGCAACATTGTTATACTTTGAAACATCTGTCATTTTTTTTTTTTTTAATTTAGCATTCAGATGTAACCTCTTATGAAAAAGCTCTGAATGCTGGTTTTGAAATCAATTTTTCTACAAAAAGAAGGTGGTAAATGTTTCCAAAGCCAGGTTTTAAGACCATTAAAGTAAGTGGGCTGGATAGCAGTAGAGGAAATGGAACTCAAAATGGAATTCACGTTAATTCAGCCTGTCAATTGGCTTTCATGAAAGCTCTTATCATTCCCGTTACAAATGCAACGGTTGCACAGGCAGGTTAAAGGACAGCGTGATCTCATAAATCAGAACATTTTATAAAACAATGTATCCCTTTTGTAACCTGTTTGTCAGCAACTCATTTCTGCAGTAATGTGTACCCAGCACGCGACAATGCTGCACAAACCCTTGCAGTCCATTGTGTCCTAGCCTCATGTTTGCCTATCCTTTTGTTCCCGATCATTTTTTTTTTTAATTAAAATGTAGAAAATGCTGCTGAATTTCCTCGCAGCGCTGGCTGTTTATCAGTGTCATCCACCACATATCAATGACTCTGCTCTTCCCCCCTGCAGCAAAGCGTTTCATATGAATTCCAGCCACACTCTCACCAATGCTGCAAGCTCGTGCAGGGCATATATGAGCAGCGGGAAGAAAAAAGCTTCACCCTTTACTCTGCAATGTAGCCGTTATTTATTAGATTGAAGAATTACCACCTCGATTTGCCTCAAGGCGTACAGATAAGCTGGCGATGCTACCCAGTGTGAAAGGGGTTTTGTATTACATTTTCTAAACATTGATTTAAACCCAGGTTGGGAGTTAATTACTATTAATAATAACAATAATAAAACAACACTAATAATAATATTTATTTAAGTACCCAGTCAGAGTATCGCTGGCTCTTCCCACACAGAGACCGTCACGTCTGGTGACCCTTATCAAGGCTCTATAATGCACACAAAGCTGCACACATTCTATTATACTCCACAAGTCCCTTTTTATTGGGAATCAGCAAGCAGAACCAGCACCCATCAGCCTGAAACCTCCAGTGTGTTAGATGTATGGCCTGAGCCAAACTTCCTGAACAAGAAATGAACGTACCAGGACTTGGTCTGCTATTGGAATGAGGTATACAGTACGGAGTCCTTCAGCTCTGGATGGAAGCCCCTTGCAATGCTAAAAAAGGTATTCCCCTCCCCCCTCCAAGGTCTGCTATTTTCAGAATACTCTAGGTGGAATGCTTGAGTTATTTAATGTGGTAATGTAGATTTGTCCATTTCAGCTACATCCCCTCCACCACCACCACCACCAATTCATATTGGTTTCCCCTTGGATATGAAATGTTACCAGCATTATGAGTGGTGGCACTATAAAAAGATCCAGACAAGCTCTTCCTTTCCTATAAATTATGCATGGCTATCACCTTCAGTCAAACAGCAGAAACTTCAAGGATGTCTAACTTTAGAGCATAAAACAAGAAAGAAAGAAAGCAAGCATTCTTGAGTGTCTTGTATAATCTCACCTCACTATACAGTACACAGACACCTACTGAACCTTGAATCTAAAAATCTAAAGGATTACTGTATACGGAAATAAAAGAAATACTGGTGTCAGTTTGTAACAATACTATTTATTAACAACAACAACAACAACAACAACAACATGCGTTTAGGATATGAAAGCAATGAAAAGTCCATTAATCTTTTAAATATCAGTTTAATTAACTAAACAATGGAAGATTGTATTTCAGTAATCAAATCCTGTTTAAACCACTGGGGATCGAAATGAGATGAGGAGTTGAGGATTTAAACTACGCTGAAGCCAAAACATGATTCTTATTACTAGCTGACAGATTAGTCTAGAATCCACAATCTGCAACCCCGGTTTGCTTTTTTAAAATTATTATTATTTAAAAAAAAAAAAAAAAAATGTGAATAGATTCCAACTGTTTTGTACTTCTACAATTCAATTTTTATAAGCTTAGAGAAAAACAGAGGTAGACGAGAGAGAGAGCGAGAGAGAGAGAGAGAGAGGAGAGAGAATGTGACCCACATATTAAAAGGACAAGTACAGCACTATGTAACTCAAGAGGATTTCAGACTAAAATAACTAGAATGAGACGCGAGGTTTGCTGACAGGTCTAGTAGTCGTAGAGGTACTCAGCTGTTGCTGATGATTTTGTGCCCTGCGTTGCACACTTTATCTGCACAGTCATGCCCTCGATGTTTACCTCCAAAATGACATGGTGTAAAAAAAAAAACCATTTGTACCAGCCAGTCGGCTGTGATGACGGACGCTGTCAGGTAAGCAGAATAGAGAAGTGGAGGACTTTCTCCACACACTTCTCTCCAAATCTGCGTTGCTGTTATTTTATTTATTGCTATTATTATCAGCATCATCATCTTCATCGTATAGTACTAGAATAAAATATAGTTTGGCTGACAAGCAAAGCGGTCAGGCCCAGTTGCTATATAATAATCGTTTTCTTTCCTGTTTTTTTTTTTCAATGCTATGAAACGTTTTTCCGCTTACAAATAAGGCCGACTTGAGAGACAACATAAAGGGGGTCTATTGTAAAATATTTAATGGGGGGTCTATTGTAATAACCTTTAATGCAATTAATGATATTACTGATTAGATCATTAAATCTCTAGGGTTTGCTATTACAAACCCCACTAGCTTGACCTTGGCAATTTGATATTGGACTGTAACCTTTAAATACACAATCTTTCAAAACGAGAACCTTTGTTCAGGTTATATCATGACAATTATCATAACGACTGAGGAATTGGTTATACTGTGCATGCCTTATTATCACAACAGCTGTATATCTTACTACTGTGCTTCATGTATTGTGGCGTTTATATTGGTTTTCCCTTCCACAATGAGAAAGGAGAGGACAATAACATTATATTTTTCAAAAAAAAAAAAAAAATCAAAAACGACACAAAGCTAGCTGGAAATGTCATTTCATTACAGAGCATTCTATATATATATATATATATATATATATATATATATATATATATATATATATATATATATATATATATATATATACTGTATATTCTTTCTATCTTGTTTCCCCATTCATTCTGTAAAAAAATAAAACATAAAAAAATGAATAGCTGAAAGGTTTTTGTTTTTTTTTTAAATCACACTCTGCCATTGTGAGGATCTGTTCCTAGCCAGAATCAATCAGATATGCAATGGGATTCCATAAGCCAGCCTCAGGAACACACCTGGGGTCTGTGAAGACTGTCGCTGGGGCCGATTCAATTTGGACCTGCGCCCCCAAATACTGTCACGTCTCGTAGCAGATGCCATACCACAAAAGATTAATTAACAGCATACGGACAAGCGTGTGCGTCTCACACATTGAGACTTCAATATGTCTTGGGTTGCCATGGGGCGCACTCGATAAGGTTTCTGTGGGTATTCATCGTTTGCCCCCCCCCCCAAATTAAAAAGGTTAATTTCCTAATTTACTTCCCAAATAGCATATTCACATAACAGAAGAAAGGATAAACACTGTGGCAATAGTGTTAACTCCCCATTAAAGGCTTCATCCCACTATATCATCTATAACTTCACATAGGTCTTTAAAGTACAAATCCTTCATACCATGCCAATCTGACACAATGGCGATAACCTGTATTCTCTTTTAAAATGGTCCCTTACCATTAATATAAAACGAATACTTCACACATTAAATGTCCAAGCATTTGCACATTCAACCTAGTCCTACATACAGTACCAGCATTTTCACTCAAGGTCTTGTCTAGAAACTTTAGTATACTCCACTTGAAAAACCGGCATGGCTGAAAAAAAATAAAAATAATCCTTATTTGGAACTAACAGCCTTCACATTTATAAAACAGAGTAATGTTTTTATGACCCTTATTTTAACACATACCTGTGTACATTTCTCTTTTTTTCCTGTTAAAGCACTTATCTGCAACAGTGTCATTCGTGGTCATTTAATGTTTAAAGTAGGTCATTTATCTGAAGTAAACTTTTTTTAAATGTGACGGGAATTAAAGAAAATATGTTTCTACATTTGCATTGCATGCTGCATCAGCTAATAAAGAGTTTAATTGAATTCCGGGGATCAAACTTAATTCAAGGCACATGACACTAAAAAAAGAGCCTGTAGCTATAACAGGAAAATAGCTTATCTGCTCATTATCTATCTTTAAAACCTGCAATTGACTGAATACATTTAAGAGATGTTTACGAATACATGCACACATTGTTGTTCCCAAAGAAGGACAATTTCGCTTTCTGACCTACAGAAAACCATTTAAAAAGGGCCTCTCTCTGGTCTAAGCAGCTCAGACGAACAGGTAAGTAGTGGTGCCTTTTTTTCTTCAGAAGATGAATTGGTAAGCTGTCTGCTAGAGACAGGCCAAGTAGTTGTGTTTCTGTAATGGGACACTGGAAGTGTCTTTGATTAATGGAATAGCGATACTGAGCTGTTAGGGAACCTTATGGCAGGGAGAGCGATTGAGGCACGGATATTTGCAGACAGATCTGAGAGACTTAGCAGAAGGGGTACAAATTTGAGGGTTTTTTTTAGCTTGCCGGGGAGTAACCCTACAATAGTAGGTCACAAATGTGCATTTCGGACATTTTATAAAACTACAGTGTGCTTAAAAAAATATATATATGTTGTAATTTGAGCCCCTCAGTAAAATAACACAGCATTGTTTAAGTTGCTGGCTCCATAAAATACATACAGCTGCATTATAAACATATGAAACCACGACCCACGCTGGTTGCATTATATAGAAAGTATGTTACACAAATAAAAAATATGTATGCAAATTTAGTCCCACAACAGTAACTTCATCAGTGACCATATAGATCTGTACAATTTGTTTCATTGTGTATGGTGTTACTAATGGTAACGACTGCTGTGTTCCATGTGCCAAGGCACTTCCACACTGTGAGGAATTCCAAACAATACGAGAATACAAAACAGATCCTCCACCTTAACGATGGCATTAAAAACAAGGCATTAAGACTGCCCTATTATTCTGCATTTGCATTCCACCTTCATTACCATTGTGTCCTTGGAACTCCAGCATTTTATGGAAGCCTTAAAATGCAGATAAAAATCCAATCCGCATAATTAAGGTTTTAATGCAGAATACAAAACGGAGAAAAATGCATGTCTGTCCAAGAAATGAAAGGATTTACAAGAAGGGCTGAAAGACTCGGACGTGTTAATCCAATGAACTCCAGGACCAACAATTCAATCTTAACTACAGTGAGAGAAAAATGCCAACTCAAATATTAATGCAGAGCTGGATAGAAACAGACTTTGTATGTAGGAGCCAAACACTGTATTGACCATTGATCAATTTGTACAAAAAAGAGCTTTCAGTTTCTGCCATTTCTTATGGAATTGTGGTGCAAACCTATTTAAAATTTAAACCGTGAAGGAAGTTTTTTTTTTTTTTAAGTTTTTTTATTTTTTTTATTTCTATATCCATTTTGGTCTGTCTCTTATTTAAAAAGTTTTGCTTGGCTGCCATCACTAACCTCAAAAACATTCTGTACAGAACGAAACAAGCCTATTCATTCAAAAACATTCTGGAAAAGTTTGTTTACCCAGTGCTAAAAAAAAAAGTTCCAACAATGCTAAGGTTAGCGAGTGGAAGAACACTGTGTTAAACTGTTAGGCAGCCAAGTCCTGGGTTTGCTGTTTGGAAGAGGTCGGAGATAAAGCAGAGATTAAAACCTGTCAGCACAACCCCGTTCAAATAGGAGTTATAATACTGTCCCTGTTGGTATTTTTAGCAAGTATTGTATAAGCCAATTCACAAATGGCCTATACAATACACTATGTAGGATGTCAGCGAGTTTCTCAATGCCAGTAAAACAGTTGTTTAAAAGATCTCATAAAAAAAAAATTTCTTGATATTTGAGAGACCATTAGTGACTTATAAATGTGCCAATGTTTTTCTAAAAGGACTCTTTTAATGAAAATGAAACAAATCAATGAAATTTGGTGTTATTTATTAGAGAAATGTGGATGACCAAACTAATTAAATTTCTGTATGTACTGCAAACGTGTGTATGAGGAATTTATATAATTATATATATATATATATATATATATATATATATATATATATATATAATGTATTTGTTTATTTGCATTGCTGCATCTCGATTTGATTATTCCAGAGGCACAGAAGAGAGGATGTTTACGTTAGGCTCATTTCCAGGCTGTAACCCCTCCTAAGGGAATGCGTTCCTGACCCACAGTGATGGCAGAAAGTATGTGAACCATCTGGACGAAGCTGCTGACCACAAAGCCCCCTTACACACGGAGCGGATTGTGAGCGCCGCTGTCCTCACATAACGCTTTCATTCAATACCCCATGCTTTGACAGCCATCTACTTTTAGGGGTCATTGATAATTTTCAACTCCCTCCTTTGTCAATGTGAATGATTATACCTCGCATCTCCTCTGCCCTGAAGCTCACTTCAGGAGAGGTAAGTGATCCCTTTGCCCTGTAGAATAATACACCATGTAGGAATGAAAATCTCCTATGAAGATGCCGTTAATAATATTGCAATAACCTTTTGCCTGAAAAAAATAATATTTAAGCATGAGCAACAAGTAACTTTCCCCCAAAGTTTCATTTATTTATTTATGAAAACATGTATGTTTTCTCATCTATATGGAACTATCTGTTTAAACATTTAAAATCACGGAAATCATTTTAAGGTATTTTCAAGGACTGTTTAAGAAAGTTTAAAATCATTCTCAGAGTAAACCTTGGAAATGCACTCCAAACCCTGATAAAAGGTTTCATGAGCTGCAAACATGATTTATGATCTCTTAAACAAAATTAAAACACTTAAAAACATTCCTTAAAATGTTATGAACAGGGTTCATAGTTTATACAATCTTTTAAAAACAGTTTCAACGGCACTTTTAACCCCTAAGAAAAGCAGCATACTAAAGACCTTATTCACAGCATTAAAATAGGCCTTCTTTATTTTTTACAGAAATTTATTCGGATTAATAAAATAAGGTTTGTCGTTATGCCTCCCTTTTCAGACTGTTTAAAGAGCGACTGGAGCTTTTTCTTGTTGACGCAATAAATTTACTATACAAAAAAAAAAGCTGAGAATTATTGGGGTTGTAAAACCAAACTTGTATAATAAAATAAAGTATAAATAAATCTTTACAAATACTCATTGCATACTGACAAAACTGCACCGTTTGAATTGCCTATTAAAATCAGGTTATTTATCACACTTGATGGCGAACTGGTAAGAATCGTATTGATTTGGCGTAGGTTTACAGCATTTGAATAGCAATTCACAAATGGAGGGTGATCCCCTTCACATGGAACACGCAAGAGCCCGTTTCCAACCCACTGCTCTGAGTTTCTCTGCAACAGGAGGTGCAGCAGCGTGTACTCGGACATGCAAGTCCTGAAGCTCTCCACCGGGGGACAGGAGGACTGAAGAAGTTTCACTTGATAAATCAACGCTGACACTCAATTTGAAAAGCAGGGGGTTCTAACTCATTAAAATCCATGCACATTTCAAAGATACAATTCTCAACTGCAGGTTGTCCCCATTTCCACCCCCACGAAGTCAACAGTATTTTATATGGTCGTTTAATATATTAATAAGGCATTATTGAGCAAGTTATAAATTTAAAATTAAGGAAAGGAAAGGTAAGTTACCTGGCTATTTACATTACTTCTGACAGCCTACAATTAGAGGACATATTGTGTGGAGTGGACAGTCCTAGTTCTAAACTTCATTAAAAAGCACCAGGTTTGTAGCTAGCTGGATGAATGAATGCAAGGGGCGAAACAGCGAGTGAACAATGAAGTCTTGCTATCCTGTAGGTTTGTGGAAAGCCTCACAGCAGTTCTATTTTAATTCCCTGTTCAGCTATAAAATAATTATTTTACACTGCAGGAGTGCTGCAGTAAACAAACTGTTAATTAAAAAGGAAGAGACAGAATTGGTTTTACCAAAGCACCTATTTACATGTGTGCTTCTGCGGAAACAACACTAATAATAATAATAATAATAATAATAATAATAATAATAATAATAATAATAATAATAATATAAAACGATTTCACTAAGGATGCTACTGTTATGTTGACCTATATTAATGTATCCAAAGCTTTCACAGTAAAGTTACAGTTAGTCAGAGGGGTTCTTTATAACTCCCTTCCATGTCATCCGTCTCGTCATTCATAACACCGATATAAAAACTGTAATAAAATTTGACCCTACACAGCAGACAAATAGAAATGTCAACAAGGTTTGTCTGCTTTCCTTAAGAAGCTGTTCTTGCACCTTGTGTGGGACTGGTGCTCCCTTTGAGTGACTCGAAATGAAATGTCACTAATTTGGTCAAGTTCGCTTCCAAAAGTCAAATTAGTGGGCCGATGGCCCACATATGTTTCCATGACTGTAGCAACGGCCTCTGGGTGCTTTGCATGCACTGACATTTGAACCAAGTATGATGGAAAACAATAGGAAAACTTCTTGGTGTCTCAAACTTAACAGGTATTTTAACTGAACGGCAAACGTACCAATATGAAGCCATAGGTAACATTTCACATGGCGTGCCTCTCATTACTGTGCGTCTACTTAGTAGTTACTTAGTAAATGCATGAAACACACAGCAATTAGGAGACACTTAATGCAAAGTGTTACCAAACCATACACAGTATAGGCAGTTCAGATTGGGAAGAGCTTGTCATGGGGCAAGTACTGTTGCACCCACTTTACAAAATCAATCAAATCAATACGTCAACCTGTCTGGAGTTCCCATCTTCAGGATTTCTTAATTCATCTGAAGAGTTCAGTCATGGTTTAACCTCAGATTCATCTCTCATCTGTTTGGGCTGATGGGCAGGTTTTGACATGGCAGAATAAAAAAAGAATTTCCAGAGAAGAGGAGGTCAAAGGTTCCACCTAGCACTCAAATTCACTGATAAGCACAGAACACATCCTGTGCGAGAGGGTTGACACACAAGCCCTTAGGCAAACAGCAACAAGTACTGGAAAGGGTTAGCCGACTGGAATCCTGAACTGCTGAATACCTGGGATGTACGACTGAGAAGGGTAAAGGATGGGATACCGAATACGATTTCATCATTGCTTATTTTTCCTTTTCCTATTCAGTATTAAGTGCAGTAAAAATAAAAAAAAATAAAATAAAAAAGTAGGTGTGTTGACAAGTTTTTTCACCCAATAAATCACCTCAGAAAAAGTCAATTATTTCGCAACAGGAGGTCAATGGGTCATTTCGTCAGTCATCAGTAAACAAAAGGTGCTTACTGTTTGTTTTGAATATTGACCCTGTGAATTCTTTACTTAAATGTGCCAAGTACCATCTTTATAATGACCCCTGGTGCAGTTTATATTATTGCCTCGATGGTTTGAGTATTGACTCGCATATTAAAGATTGTGGCATGCTAACTTGTGAAATGACTTCTATGTTCTAAGCATGCTCATTGAAATCTCCATTACTGTAAATTTCAAACTTATTTTTCTTTTCGTGGGGAGGGGGGAGGGGTTGACAGTTTGAAATTCACAAAGATGTTGTCATAGCAGTGCTTGTGTTGTGATCCAGTCCATGAACTTTAGGAGGAATAGGTCTGGATGTACGAAGTGTTTGCAAGCGTCAGCAGAGGCGAAACCGATCCAAGCTGTGTTAATCCATTTTTAACTAAAAAAGTAGAAACATTACTGCTTTCTGATTATGCAACCTATTATTTAAACTCCCCTAGCAACTCCCCTGTACACAGAAGCAACAGCAATCTTCAACACTGTCACAATCACTGTTCCGATTTGGACCTTCCTGTGTTTCACTACCCTTCTCTATTTTTAACTTGATGTAACATGTCTACAGTCATACCCTCACACATTGTACTGTCCCCTCTCCTATGACAAAGGATGTGGTTAGTCACACACGCAGAGTACTAAAAGTGTTTTTTTTTTATTTAAGTTGTATTTTCCTGTATTCACAGTCGAATCCTGGGTAAAACTTCTGGTATATTTAGATTTATTGAAAGTAGCAAGGTAAACCACCACCACATTTATACTGTGAATATCGCAAATGTGTGGACTGGCTGTCTGGCCAATACAGCATGTGTGCGATTCATTACTTTAACTCTTTCAGCAGTGCAGATCTGTATATAAAATTAGGTTTGTTTAAAACATGTTGTTAATGTATGGAGAGCCACAGTGTGGCCACATCTAGTTCATGTACCTGTATTTAGAAAGTGTATCCAAAACACAAGAATGAATGACGGCACATAAAACACAAAATACAATATTAGCACAACTGCATTTCTGATAAAAAAAAAAGCTTCTTTTTGTTAACTAATTTCCGCAAGAGAGAGTAATTTCCTAGCAGTATTTATGTATTGAGTGTATGCGTGTAGCAGGGTATGCATGGAATCCTTCAACACTTCAAACCCATGTCTTCTTGTGTGCTGTGGGTTCCAGTATCAATGTAATAATGCACTGGCGGAATGAATAACGGAATGCTTACAGTAATTCCAATTCTATATTCTGTTCAGGTTCTTAGGGTGTCACAATTACACATGCAGCTGTAATTAGACAGCTGTCTTTAGAGCCATGGAAATGGGATTGTTTCAGAGTGCTGGCAACGGTTCTGTTGGCATTGTCTGCAGCGACTAACAAAAGCATTCGATGTTTGAAGGCATAAAATCACAACCAGGGTTTATAAGAAAAATACTCGCCTGCTATTTGAAGTATTTATTTTTGCAGGGGATGAGTGGTCCCTTAGTAATGCATCAACTTCATGAGCTGTGTGAAGGAACACCCCCAAATATTACAACACTTTTCTTTGTTGTTTTGAACTGATTTAATTGCATTCAGATTTTATTGCTCCAACATTGTAAAAAGCTGTATTGCACAAGCGCAGCACATGGGAAGTTATAATGACAGCGTCTTGCCAACAACTGCAACGAGAGAAGCAAACATGAACTAAAAGCCAGAAAAACAGCATGTACAGTGAGTAGCATCCAATACAAACAACAACAAAAACTACTGATTTAAGGTGCCACACATTGGTTAAAAGATATTAAACCAACGGTAGCCTTCAATATTTCCATACTGGTGGATATCAATATTCATTTTGTCTCTGAAAAAGGTTACTGCCAAGAGAATTCCTCACAATGGGGAGGAAGGCCTTCTCAAATAAGAGCGTTCCAAACCCCTCCTTTTCAATCGAGGCAGCATTCATCAACATCAAGCGGCCGTGTGATTAACATATTGATTTCCTGAGTCTATCACACAGCAACCACCACGCAGTAACCAGGCTACTGAAATATGCCATTTACTCCAAGGGTGGGATCCGTACTGGTGTGTCACACATTTACAGTGTTATTAAAAGATAGCAGATACAGGGTTCTGAAAAGCTGAAATCCAGGAACTGATCGCAACAGAACAGTGGTAAACCATCCTGCAGTTACGTGGCATCAAATACGGGTTAATTTCTCTGGAGCACGATGCAACTAGCGCATTGAAAAGGTTTGTTTTTAAAATGTTTAAATGTTGAAGTGAAGTGTTTGTTGGTAAGCTGGCTTCATCACTCAAGTTGTCACCCTCCACAACCCCCAAACTCAATGACAGACGCTAATAGACAGTTAGCCACACAAAGACATGTGGTTTAGTTTTTATGGTAGCTTAGATCTTCTGATAGTAGCAATCCTCCAGTACAGTCCCAGTGCACCCTGGGAGAAAAATACCACTCCTAAAGTTTTACAAGCTTTTCAGTTCTGTTGTGTTCCAGGGAAATGCAACAGCGTGTGACCGTGACTGCAAATTGATTTAAAGCAGCTACGTAACGGACAGAGTGACACAGTGTCAAGAATCGCAGTGCTTTAAAAGTGTTGACCAGAAGATGCCATCACCGTCTCTCAAATCCCACCAAATCTAAGCAAATGCCAAGACCTCAACGGAAATAATACTGTGGACTCAAGTTATAAAATGTCAGCATGGTTTTTCCCTTAACCGGCTCCAGTGCTTTCTGTAGGCGTCCTATTTGTTTCCAGTGAAAATAAGTCTCTGGTTAAACCCGTATTTCTGTCTTTAATAATAGGGGTTGCTTTTTACGTGTGAACTCGACACCTTCATGTCCTCGCATTTCCATTCATCTGTGGTCAGTACCATACATCATGCATTTAAATTACTTCCAGCTTTAGCACTCCTGTCCAATTCCATTTATGGATTCTTTGGTCAACTAATAATTACTGCAACGCACAAAAACAATGAAGACTTACAGCTACTGGAAACAAACAAAAAACGCACACATACACACAAGTAAAATGACAACCCCTTATACTGGCAGTGTAGCATTCAGCATATGCATAACATGGTACACACCTTAGTGAAGACCAAACTAACACTCACGATGGGAAGACGTGCTCAGTGGGTTGGTATCCTGGCAAATGTACCGGGCATCAGCAGTAGCAGGTACTATTCATTTCATTTTTGATTACCATGCAAGTTAGGGGGGGGGGGGGGGGGGGCTGTGTTGCCGAGTCACAGCTGATTCTTGCATTGCAGTTTTCTTATTTTAGCAATTGCATTCATGGAACTTGCATTGATCAAACAGACACTTTCACTCAAAACACAGACACTTTTGCAAGCAATCTGATATCTTGGAAAAACAGCGCTGTATCTGAAGAAGGTGCAACTTATGACGAATACAGTATTTTACAAGCACCCATTTGAAGCAGTCATCTTTTAATCAGCTACATTTGAACTGGGAGACGGGCTGTACTTCTAGAAGCATGCAACATGTTGGATTAGGTCTCCCCCCACAACCTTTCAGCTACTGGTCTGCCCTGATGTTACTGCAATAAAAGCAAGGCTTTCAACAACGTATCAGGAGTCGCGCTGGAGTAATGGATATGATACACAGCTGCTGTTTATCTGAGAAAGTACAAAGTTATACACAAGTTTGCTTAACAGCGGGAATCTCATTAACAAAAGAACATAACACGCCTAGTGTCTAGTTTCTGATTCCAAAGATGTTTAAATTGAAGAGGGGGTGGGGGGGGGGGGGGGGGTGAATTATCTGAGCTTGACCAATGGGAAGTATCAGGGGCATACTTGATGCTATGGGAACGGGTAAAGACCTTCTGAATGTGAGGAAATATCACCCAAGAGCTTCCTTCCCTAATTTGACAGCATCATTTGAAGCTCTTACATGAAGAAAAATTATACTACCGGAAACCCAGGAAGTGTTACAGGAGAAGCTGCCCAATTTCACAGAAGAGATACTGCACGACTCATTTCATGTAGGTTTTGGAAACTTCTGACTGCCTCAGTGATTGGCCTTTTTTGAACAACCCCAGTTTGCATGCTTATGAATGAATGCAGGAGTCATAAAGTAATCAAATCTAGGGCTTTGGTAAAGAAGTACATTAGCAGACCAGTACAGTTGAGAAAGAAAACATCACCTCCTAAGGAAGGCCTCTGCTCTGTCAGTAGGTTATAGTTTTTGGCCTGAGAGAACACAGACATACATTTTTGCTCTTCCTTTAATCGACTCTCCTTGGATCTCGTTTAAATCCAATTCTATGTAACAGACGTGAATTACAGCTTGAAGGAGGGAGGGGTCTAGCTGGTTCAGTGCAGAGAGAGAGAGAGAGAGATTTTTCATGGAAGAGATCAGGACACGCATCCACCAACCAGGGGTAGCTATACGTACACCCTAACAAAAACTTGTCTTTCTATCACCTTTTTTTGTGTGTGTGTGATGGTGTCAGACACTTCCTAGAGCATTTTTTTCTCATGAGAAGGCAGTGTAAGCGTGCTGGTTATTTTTAGCCAAACCGAACAGATCCAAGCCCTCCAGTTACTGTACATTCGTCAAATGTTTGGAGAAGTGATACATCTAATATTGACCTTCTCTCCAGATACGTTTCCTTCACAGACGCTGCATTTTTAATTCACCCCATTGGGTTGAGTGAAACAAAGGACTGATCCTCTTTGATAAATTGTGCTTTAATGGAAATGTGTTACCTGTGGGTCCAAACGAATGTGTACACTATGTACTTGTCAATCTCTTCATCTGCCCCTCCTACTATGCACTGTATTCACCTGAGCTATGCACTACGTTACTGGATCTTCAGCTGATGCACTGTCCTTGCATAACTGGTTTCATCCTATTTAATATTGTATTTAGTAGTAGTATTATTTGCCCCAACTGTAAACTATACTGTATTTAAATATTAATCTTGCATTGTAACCCTGTACTGCCCTGTAACACCTGTAAGTCGCCTTGGATAAAAGGCACCTGCCAAATAAATAAATAATACATAACATAGCCCATATTCCCAATAAAACTGAAGAAAAATGTGCCGTACTGCAGCTCAGCTATCATCACCAGCAGTTGTTTTCCCTAGGTGGAAATTGTGCGTTTTGTTTTAAGTAAAGTTAAATATTCTTACCTCAGTCAAACAGGCATATGTGTACCCAACACACTTTATTTGAGAATATACCATTTTCTGCTAACACCAAGTCAACTAATCAGACGAATGCACTGTATTCTAGAATGCACTGTATTCTGTTGATATTATTGTATGCGTCTCAAAGATATTAATACATAGGCATCAAAGGGCCAGTTATAACATGAGAGCTCATTTAACTACCGGCCTCTGCTGGAATTCATGTGTAGAAATAACAACCAAAAAAAATCCACAGGTCAAGCAAGTGAAACAAGACAGGTTTTGGTCAATGCAATGTTAGTCAAACAGCATTGCACCAATAAAATAATAAAAGCCTGCCCCCCCCCAGCACTTTACGTCAGGATGTTTAAGGGTGTCCAGCGAGAATCAAAGGGGCTGTAACAATGCAAATACTGTGTTACTAGCGGCTGCCGGGGGCTGTAACCTAAAGCACACCTCTCGATTACCGTGCACAATGGCTACACTCTCACTCCCTCGACTGCCAGTCTGCAGGGGGCTGCGGTCTGAATACACTACTGAGGCTGAGAACTAATAGAAGGCTTATTATAGAAAAAAGCGTGTACCAAAAAAAGCAGAGCCAACTGAAACAGGCACAGCTTCAGAACAGTGTGACTTGACCCAGTTCAGAACGCTTTCAAAATACGAAAAAAAGAGGAGAAGCAAACGTACACTAAGCACAGTACATTGTGGAACTTTAAAGAAGCTAAGCATGCTTTTTATTTTATTTTTTAGGGTTGCAGAAAAAAGTGCAATACTTTTTAATATACATTATATTAGAAAAGTGAAACGCGGGATTCATAACTTTTAGCTAGAAGGCTAAAACTTTTTCACAAAAACAGTGTAGGCTTTGAGAATAATACTCAATTGTTTTATGAGAATTCAGTGTAGAAATACACACATTCAGGTACCTACAGTAATATATATATATATATATATATATATATATATATATATATATATATACACACACACGTCGATTTTGCCATACATTCTTAAGCTGAAACATCTAAGGTTTACAATTAGTTACAGTGCCTCTATCAATGTCTCCTAGTAGAAGGCACAGAAGGGGGTAAGCACAATCAACGGCTCCTCTTCTTCATAAGGGGAACGCGAACACATACAACAAAAGGAGGAGGTCAAAACCTTTAAGCCTGTGGAAGAATCGGACCATGTGAATGCAGACCCGATCATTCTTTTAAAGTTTCAATAGTTTCCTGCAGCCTCAGTGTTCCTGCCCTTTGGCCGTAGAAGCAGCACATTTCTCTCTATTATCATTCCCTTCCATGAACATGTCAGTATATCGAATTGCATGAAATCTCAAACAGTAACAAATACCAAACAGCCCCTAGAAGACCCTTGACTGTAAAGAGTTTGAACAAATTTCAGAGAGGGGGGGACAAAAATGCATAGGGCTTGTGTACCACTGTCACCCAACCAAGACGT
Organism: Acipenser ruthenus; assembly: GCF_902713425.1. Lineage (NCBI taxonomy): Eukaryota > Metazoa > Chordata > Actinopteri > Acipenseriformes > Acipenseridae > Acipenser > Acipenser ruthenus. The sequence continues at coordinate 1,207,712 of NC_081227.1, read as the reverse complement.
GTAAAAAAGGCTTCATATCCAACAGTCAATAGCGTTGTAACCTTGGCTAGCCCATTAACACATGCCTAAGTTAAATGTTTGCACAGTACCTTCAGAGAATTTTGGAAGACAAGATCAGTAAACATGCTTCAATAAAATCCCTCGCCTCTGTTGTCAACATTAAGGATGTCAGACATTCCTTGAAAATCCGGAACAGGTAAGAAAACCTACTAAATCTGCAGAACTAATTAAAAAAAAAAAAAAAGTTTTTATTACTTATCTGCATCTGTCAACCTTTATACTTTATTTATGTAACTAGATTCCATTTCTAGTACAAAACACATCTTGTTGCATATGAAAAAATCAAGCTTGCAAGGCTGGATTTTCAGAAATAATAATACAGCGGGGTGGCTAAGCATTGCATCACATGCGATACAGAAATGGACATTACAGTGTTAACCTATTCAAGTCCAATTATACAGTTTGATTAAAATTAAAAAGTAGGGTTCAATTGTCTTCAATTAAGCATTTAATATCCACCTGTAAGTGGGCTAAGCAAATATAAAAAGAGATTACTAAATCTCTTGTCATGTTCTGTTCTTTTTATGAGCGATCTGCTGCCCAGATTATTAATACTAGACAGTATGTATCTGGTATGCCTGTGGATGTAAAAATATACACTACATCCTGGATTGTTTTTCACCCTTGCTGTGTTTACCTTGCACTACACGCAGGGCATGAACAAACTGCACACTGGATGCTATTCATGTCTCTGCTCTTCTCCAAAACGCTGAGCATTTTCCACTTACTGTACATCTTCACCCAAGTGTTCATGACTAACTCACTTGGATGATGCAAGCAATCGCTTTGCATCCCTGCACTTGTGGGTTTATTTTTAACCATTTTCCACAGAAGACAACAGAACAAAGGTGACAGCTTCTGAATGAAAGGGCTATTAATCCATCACATCTTGTTAAAAAAAAAAAAAAGCTGTTGTCACAGCATCACACACTGGGTTTATTTCCTCCGAACACATCTCTATTTCTCTAACCTCACTATAATTAGCCCATATTCCACAACAGAATCTGAACACTGTATCATGTGAAGATATTACGATTGCTGAACTGAAATGAGAGAACGCTTTAAATTGGTAGCTATTAAGTGGTGTGCACTGTGAAGTGATATTATCCACAACTTCACCCCCGACAACCATCAAACAGCAGATGTACAATATTGATTTATTAGATCTGTAAATATAGACGCATGTAAAAGGGTATTGCTTGCTTTTTCCAGGTCGTGTTTTAAAAGCTTCTGTCAGTAACAGAGCGGTATGAAGTAGAATGTCTTTCAGCGCAAGGAGAATGCAGGGTTTAAATGCCGTCACAAAGGTTCAATCATGCTGGACCCCGGCTGCTCGGCTCCCAAAAGCCCTTTTCCAGATGCACTCCGACCCCGGAATCCATTGTTTTCCAGCAAAGAGGGCAATCCATTCCGTATGTCCACTGAGGCGTCTGTAATGCATGTAGGGTCTGTTTCTGTGTCATTCCCACCACACAACTTCAAGGCTACCACTGCAGGAAGATTATGCAGGATTTCCATGGCAGATGGTGCCGTTTTGTACAACAAACCGAGTTTTGTTGTGGATTTCAAACCCACAAGCCGCTTTTTGAAACAAACATTTGCAAGTCCGGGTAGTAGGAGCCCTACTAAAGTATCAAATAAAAGTCTGAACTGTTGTCGAAGGTGTCAATTTAAAAAAAAGAGAGAGCTGTACTTATTTAGTTTCAACCACCATTCAGATGGTCACTAAAACAATACAGATGAAAGTGGATTGAATTAAAATTGCAAATCATATTTAAATCTACATTTGAATTACTGAAACGTATTGGTCAAATGACCATTTACTGCTTCTTAATTTGTTTGTATTTATTTATTTTTCTTTGGATTTCCAAATGCTAGCCCCCACACTAGCTCTCCCCTTATTAATGCCTAATAGAAATGTCTAAAACATGTCTACAAAGCCTCTGTGGTCCACTTTGTGCCCCCAACCCCCAACCCCTTGCACTCTCACACCCGTCAGTGAAGGCCTGACTGAGCAACAACAGTGGCCTTCCCACAAGGCCCCTGGGGGCTCCCATTTCACTCAGGCAATGAAAGGGCCTACTGTAAATAATGGGGGCCTGTTTGACCACGCCATTGTCTGCGGCGAGACCCCTGCATCCACTCTACTGTAACAGAGCCACCTGACCACAATGGAGCCTCTCATGGCTCTTATAACCTCTGCCTCAATGTGCTGCACCCACTGGGTTAGGATTAAAAAAGCACTGTCAGGTTCTCCACTCCAGCTCCAGGGGGGGGGGGCACAGTTTAAAGAGGCTCTGTCCCCCTTTTTCTTCTGCCCCCCTGTTGTTAATATCAGCACAAGCTGTAAAGCGGGACAGAATGTCTAACAGAAGTATGTTTTTTTTTACTCACAGCACTTCAGTCATGCAAAGTACTGGAATATATATGGTGTGTGATATACCTGTAATGCTTTAAAATAGCCACACATTCATAGAACTTCAGATGAAGATTTTATAAACCTTTCTACACTAATCCAGGAGGAGAAGTTGAAATCAATTCTTCATCCATTCTTATATTTTACAAACCATCCTTGAGTGAAGAACAGGGTCAAAGGCCAAGTGAAATATTTCCACACAATAAGGTGTTTGCAAGTCTTCAGGAAGCTGATCTTTAAAGATAATAGAACCACTGGTCTAAAAATCCAGCTTCCTTACCACTACTCGAGTACTGCTGTGATGACAAGCAGCCCCACCTCTATGTTATTTAATAAGCTGTACGCTGTAACTGGCAGTTGAATAACACATCAGGAATTGAATGCGTACAACAAGAGCTTCCTGAAGCCGACTGTTGCTTTTATTCAGTTAAAATAAATAAACATATTCAACAGGCTGCAAAGGTCATATGTTTCACTTGACTAAAATAACAACTCTAGGGGCTCCCGAGTTCCGCATCCGGCAAAGGCGCTCCACGTGGAGTGCTGAATGCGCTCTATAGCCTGGACGTCGCTGGTTCGAGTCCAGGCTATTCCACTGCGACCGTGGACGGAAGCTCCCAGGGGGGTGGAGCAAAATTGGCCGAGCGCCACCTGGGGGAAGGTGGGCTTAGGTTGGCCAGGGTGTCCTCAGTTCACTGCACACCAGCGACCCCTGTAGACTGGCCAGGCACCTGCGGCTTGCCTGTAAGCTGCCCAGAGCTGCGTTGTCCTCCGACGCTGTAGCTCTGAGGTGGCCGCATGGTGAGTCTGCAGTGTGAAAAGAAGCAGGCGGCTAACGGCACATGCTTCAGAGGACAGCGTGTGTTCGTCTTCGCCCCTCCCAAGTCAGCGCAGGATTGGTAGCGGTGAGCTGAGCCTAAAAATAATTGGCTATTCTAAATTGGAAGAAAATGATTTAAAAAAAAAAAAACACACACAACTACTCCAGGCTGCAACCCTACTGTACAAATGGACCTGTGATACGGATTATTGGCATGGTCTTGTGAAGCTCTCCTTTGCTTAAAGCAGCAATTCAAGTCACTGCTCCCCCAGCTTGTATAATGAACCCCCAACACAGAAGAGAGGGGGAGTTAATGTTCTCATCTTCAATATGCTAACCTCAAGCTCTATTTTGTATGCAAGTGCTGTTACTACACTATCTATCATTCATCTCAAGCAACTGTTAATCCCTTCGGGGGGTTTTGTCAACAAATACATAAATCAATTATGGTTTTAATCGTTCTTCCAAGATTTATCCAACCGATCCCTTAGGATTACAAAGCAGCTTAGAAAAGTTCCTGTCGGCCACAACTGTCCCAACAGCTACCAAAAGGGGAACTAGAGTTTTGCGCTGTGTTGCAAAACTCTAGTTCCCCTTTTGGAAGACAACTGTTACTATTCATCTAGGTTCCACAGTGAAAACAAAATATATAATGTAACATTTTAAAAATCTACCAAATCTGAAGAGAACTGCTTGTTTTGCTGCCAATACCAGACAAAGAACCATGGAGACATGGAAACAATATGAGGCGCTCATGTGTGCACCATTACAGCAAACTTTAAAATGGGTCAATGGCTTAATGCCACACATTCCTCAGTCTTCCATTTTTAACAGCCTTAGTGGAAAATGCTATTGTTTATCTTTTATGGTAAAAAGATGTTGTTTTTTTTGCTTTACCCCAGATGCAGCCTATCCGACAGCTGAAACCACTTTTCCGCTTTTAGTTAAAACAGAAAATAATGACGCTTAGGAGCCTGGTATGAACCAAGACATATCCAATGATAGGGACTGCCAGTGATCACGCAATCCCATATCATCAAATAAACATGTAGTAAGAAAAGCACATGCCTTGCGATTACCTTTAACTGCACACCTGTGGTGGAGATAACCCCACCCATCCCATATCAGTGTCCAGCAACAGGGCTTATCAAACCAACTATTTACAAACCGCACTAACTAAACCAAATGCCTGCCTCTTGAGCAAATGAATGGAGGATGAAATACAGCTCGTGTCCTTGGCCCATCGATTACCTGGTTAGTAGCCCCGACCCCCTCTGAATACAGTACAGGAATACCTGCAGCGTGCACAACAAGCCATTGTGATTGCGCGTTTATGATCTCCTCTTTCGCACACTTGTGTCGCTCCATTGGGGCCCCTGCCACTCATTCACAAGCTATTCACCCTGCAACAAAAGGGCTAATTAGAGCCCCCCACAGCAGAAGCCAGAAGATGGTTCTGATTTGCTACTCCAGGCGGAAGTCCCATCCCCCTCCCCTGCATGTATTCTGAGGCTGTGCTTCCATTCACACGGGCGACTGCACGCTTGGCTTGCCTCCTTGCTCTGGTTCTTTAAGATGAGCACATCGGAGGCATGTTAAAACCGGTGATGGAGAACACCACGTCTTCTGTCATGAAGCCAAGAAATGAGATGCTAACAGCATAGTGCCGGAGATTGAAACCCCGGCGCGGGAATGAAATAATAATCATAATACATTAAAAAAAGGAGAGATTTATACTTTAAAAAGTAGAGAAGCAGAAAAAAATATATCAAAATTAAATACTGTATTTTTAGCTATTTTGCTAGTGTCCTTTTGCAAAGCACATCAACGTGGTTGTAAACAAAATGATTAAATTCTATATTTGACTTGGCCTCTCCGTGTTGAGTTCTCCCTGTGTGATATTGTTAGATTGATTCCCTGTTCCCCATTCTGAGCTGGGGAACTGTTTTAGGGGGAAATTTGGCAAGTACGCTTCAATTTATTTTACCCACAAAACACCCAATCAAAGAAAGCTGCAGCGTTAGCCCCAACCCTAGAAACTATTTGCCAACAGCTGGCCCCATTGTCCTTACTCTTCTGCCTGCTACCTGGAAGTGGAACCGCAGCTCTGCTGCTGCTGCTCGTGTTAATTTATCTCCAGTTTCCTTCATCCGACCACAAGCGCACAAATGGAATGCAACAGGGGCCCCAGACTCTGCATTTCATAACAGATTTCAAGGTAGGTAGCAAGAGACCGTCTCCCTCAGTTGAGGTTTGCAGTTACTCTTCAGAGCTCAAAGAAACAGAGGGGGGGGATCTATCTCGCACTATAAAACAACGTAAAAGATATTACACAATTGGCTCTGCCCTTATCTCTCCCACGCAAAGTCAGTTTGTGTGTGTTGCGTAGCTCTTGTAAGCCACAGCCTCCTAATTTTAGATGGCTTTCAAAAAAAAAAAAAAAAAATCGTAACAAGTCTCTGAAGGCAGTTGTTGTGCCGGGTGATTGGAGGAGATTATATTTCACTTACCTCTACCTAATGCCTAATGTTGGAGAGATCACATGGTGAAGATTTATCCCCGATGGATAAGAAGTAAGGATGATATCCAACTGTAATTTAATTAACTCATCATTTTAAATCGAGCTGAACTGCAGCGAATACAACCACCCCTTTCTTATTATTTGACTGTTATTGTGTATATGTATTATTTGTACAGAGCCACCTTAAGTCTTTATTCCACGACATTGCATAGAAATGTTTTGACAATAATCTGGCAGCTTAGTCAAGGTATCGAGTTCTTATCAAAATGTGTAACTCAGTGTCAAGTATTTAATCAATAAGTCTGGTCTCTGTCGACGGAAAGGTAGTGCGGATCTATGAGGGATATTGGAGTAAATCTTTATCGTTTGGCAGGGCTTGCGATAGTTTCCTGTAACATGAGAGACATTTGTTGTAACTCAACGTGGGAGGACCAGCCTCAGACAACAGGAACTAGTTGCTAAAATAACCCATGCTTTTTAGCACTGAGATTGGTTACCGGTTTTGTCTATTCTTTGCTCTGTCATGTACACATCATAGAATCAGCTCCCTGTTGATTTCAATGACATTTATCATTTTGTGTAACCTGCTTTAAAATGCTCACATCTACTGGTACCCAGGACGTCTGATCTTTGCTTTATAATTGAAAATGTGCCGGGCCGAAGCGGCTTGTTATTTCCTAGTGAAAAACGAGTTTGTTTTTTTTAGAGCTGCGGTCGGTTTAACAGCACAGCCACACACTCACAGGACTCAGGTTTAATTTCAATACACTAATTAGCAGCATCACTTTATCTCTCACCTGCCTTACACTGAAGCTCCATTACTGCGCTGCCTACAGAAAACCGCCAAATAAAAGGACAGGATTGTTTGCGCTGTAAAGTAGCTGGCACCCTTGGGATGTGAACAAGTGGACTTTGTATCAATAGCTCTTGAACTTTTAAAACACAAAAGGTTTGAGACTGTAAAACTGGTAGCAAAAAAACAGGTGGCTTTTTTTCTTATTGTTCTTTTTTCTCTGAACAGCTTGCAGGCCAGGCTTTTACTACTTTTGTTAATATTCACATACTGTACAGTAGCGTAGACACCACAGAAGGTAGCCCAACACTAGTCAGAACAGCAGGTAAATAAATCACCATGAGCAATAAGTCCGACGGGCTTTCTAAGCTGATTCAGTTTCGTGAGTACGGTTGGTAAGGGACCCAGATATCATCAGTGTAGCAAGTGCACTTATCTACCATCAGCAGAGACAGATAAAACATCTTGAAAAAGAAAAAAAAAAAAAAAAAACAGCTTCTAACTCATGATTTTCAGAGGCCATGTCCTGTTTCACTGCCAAGCAGCGGATTGCTTTACAAAGCAAAATGAGACTTTATAGACGAGTGAATGACTGAGCGACGGTATCATTTATAGCCGGCTTGGTCTTTCCACATCTTTACACAGTGCTCTTGCTGTTTGTCAAGTTTAATCACGCACGCTAGACATGGTAAGCACGAGCTTTGATTTATATTTACTGGGAGTTTCATTCTGGTGCTGATGCACCTGGCTTGGAAAGGGTCCCCTACAGAAAGCCCCATACAGTAATGACACACACTAAACTTTGAGAATATTTCCCCACACGTGCGTACCGTAGTAGCAGGGGATCTCATTAAAATCACAGCTTCGATTATTCAGCACCAGAGGAAGGCTGCTTGAAGAACTTGCAGGTGCTCTGAGAAACGCTCAGACTTGTTAGGAACAACTGAATATTAGACATCAGCACCTTGTCATCGCATAAGGACTGCAAGCAGCAATAGTCATTATTAAAAAAATATATATATAGATACAAAACATTGTTCCTTGTTTAAACAAGCATATAAAAATTGGATTCAGGGACTTCGAGAACATCCTTTTTTGGATAAAACGGAATTGACACCTTTCTTTTTTATTTATTTATTTATTTTTAATTAATAGGGCACACAAGGCAACAACTACAAATTTTATATTATATATATATATATATATATATATATATATATATATTTTTTTTTTAACCTGCTTTTAAAAAACGGTGTCAGTTTTACCAACTGCTTCGCCTCTTCCTCTCTTTGTTGATGGTTGATAACACCGCCCCTCCTCAAATGACTTTGCCATTGCCTGCTTGACACCTGTAAGCATACCTGGCACACACAGATAGGACTTGAGGGTTTCCGAACAGGCTTGCCAGATCTCGCAACACTGAAGAAGCAGGGCAGCCGTTACAGTCTGGGTTTACCTACACAAGTGCCTGCTACCTGTCAGGTGTTCTCTGTCTCCGACTCTCTGCATTGCTCACTCGAAAGCACCTCTCATCTCAGGGAGTTTTATCTTTTTACCCGACTGGAAAATATGCCACTTAAATCAGCAAATCTGCTCTTGGTATATTGAAGAAAAGACCACAGGGTTATCGTTTAAACTGATATGGAGAGATAACGCGCTACCTCCTGTTCAAACACAGGTATGAATTCTGAGCCGTTACTTCACTCTTCCAGCAACTGTGTTAACTTCTTACAAACCAAAGGGTGGTGAAAAAAAAAAAAAAGATTTCTAACATCTTTAAAAATAAATGCGCTATCTGTTCACTTTTAAAAATACCACTCAGCAGTTCTGTTTTAATCAATCCTATTTTAATTTGCAACAACATATTACAGTAGATGCCGCTTATTAACAACCTCTCTGTTCCCAGCAAAAAGTTCTCATAACCCGAAAGTGGAAAATAAGAGAAAAACACCAAGCATGCTTCCAAGTGTATTTATATGGGATGATATATACAGTAGTTGTACAAATATGGCACGGAAATAAGTGTGTCTTAAATGTTACAGAGTTAAAAAATGAACACGAGAAACACGAAATACCCAAACATAGAACTGTTTACTTCACGCGTGTGTACAACAAAAAAAAAAAAGGAGTAGGTTTACAACGATGTATTGCAATTGTCCTTACAATGAGTAAAGCAAAAATAAAACATACGTGTTGTACTTCCAATCAATTCCAAGTAACACAATTTTAAAATAAGAAATTGTCCAACTGCTTTTTACAATGTACCACCTCCCGCTGTAAATCCATCTCAATTTTACGTGCAGCTTCGTAGCCAGTTTCAAAGCCACGATTCTGCCTCAGTCTGCCAGAAATATGCAGTTGCGAAGTCAGTGTGTTATAAAAGCTGCATGAAGCATGTGCATAAATCATGCAAGTGCGCTCTGTAGCACTGGCAGCTAGTAATAAAGTTGTCAATAAGAGGCGTGCAGTTGCTAATATCAGAATTCCATAATACTGAAAGTTGTGTCATTACCAGGGTTGCTAATAACTGGCATCTACTGTATTTCTAATATGATTTATTCTATTTTTCCCGGTTTTATTAAATGGGTGGGGGGCGCAGGATCAAAATGCAACGGTGGTCTTATTTCCATTTCGATCATTCCAAAGATGCTTCCCATTGTAAGCACATTTCCCTGAAGAGGTTAATCATTAAGTGTTCAGCAATATAAAATACATTATACTGAAACAATGGGCCATCAGTTTCTCAAGCCATATACAATAGACTTTAGCAATGTTGTTTAGACTTTTCCCAGCCGACTCTATTTTACCATCCAGGGTTACCAGTTTAATCTAATCTCCCTGAAGCTGCTCTCCTGCAGTACAAACTTCCTTCAAGAAATATACCCTAGCTTGTCGACCCTGAAAACGCTTCAAGTTAAAGAGTTTCTGTTCTGGCAAGATAGAGCTTTGATTTAACTCCTCAAGGAAAGCGAAAACAAACAAGCGCCTTTCAGTTATGAACACCCCCACGCCAATAAATCTCTCGGAGTTATCAATATATCACTCTGGGGGGGGGGGGGGTTGTAAAATAAAATCACTGGAGTTCCACGGAGCCAAGCCTGAACCAACTGAACAGCTCTCAGCCTTCTGACACAATCCAGGGCAGCAGTGAATGAATGGAATAGGCTAAATTTACACAGGAAGCAAGCACTTACCAGAGCATTCATTCTAACACACAAACAAAACCCTGTGCCATATCTGGAAGCAATTACAGACAGTTAACCTGATCTGCCTGCCACCAAAATTAACTCTAAACAGAAATATTTTATCTCATTTGTAACAGGAGATGGCAAAGCCCTGTGTTTGACTGCCGGGGAATATTTAGTAATTAGTCTTTTGAAATATCTCCCCATGTGCTCAGCCTGTCAAAACCATAGTCTATAAAAGTCCATTAAACAACCCGATATCTTTCATGCTGCTAACCACAGTCACAGTAGTCTTCAGGAAGCTGTGCATCTTGAACAAGCAAGTAATTACAATGCACTATAACGTGTATAGTTTAAATACTTCCATGCACGGCAGAAGTACATTTTTAAACTTTCCCCAAAAAGTTGTGAGGGATCCTGCAAACGTCTTTAAAATTTCTTTAACTTTTTTTTATTAACAGACAAATACTAATTGGAGCTTAGCAAAATCAGGCCAAAAGTTGCTAATCATTTTTTAAGCGAGCCTCTGACTTACTAACCTAATTATATAGGCCTAATTGTGGCATTTCTCTGCCTCCAGACTGAGATTGTAAGGATGTAAGTCTCTGTTGGCAGTTCTGAGAAAACAAATTCTGGAAAGAATCAATTTGATTTGAGGCAGCTATTTACATAACACAATAAATTACTGCTAATACAATTTACATATAGGTAGACAGTATAGTACTAGAGAGAGCTGTATATTTTTTTTAGTGAACAGCAGTCAGATCTATAGACATTTGTTATCAGTTCCTTGAGGTCTTAAACAATCTATACAGTTTCTTCTTCCAGGAGGCTTTCATCCTGTTGAAAAATGCCCAGCCAAAAGGAATCCCAGGTCAAACTAACAGATGTTATTCATATCCATGCATTTTAATCAATCAGTGTTTTGTGCCTATCAGAGACAGCTGTGATCTACCTCTGTGAGGTACGTGATGTAACTCCCCAATAGAATAAATAACCCCATCTAACCTGTGACCCAGGCCCTTTCCTACATGGATGCGTTGTAATTTAAATGAGTTCATTATTGCCTCCGAACCGTCAATAAAGCCAGTCTGAGGAGGATAGACTAACCATCTTTTAAACACAGATCGTTTAAAAAAAGACTGGAAATTAGACCCAACCACTAAATGCTGTCATATATTGTAAGGGTTGCGTCTTGGAACATGTTTTTACAAAAATAATCTTTAACAGCCTGCTTTTCTGTAGTGAATGCAATTACAATATCATGCCATTCTTAGATCTTGTTATTACCAACAGCTATTTGTCTCTAACAAGGTGCAATTGCAGCTCTGCCGCGCAAGAGCTGGCGAAATTTCCAAAGGAACATGTTACAGTCGTCTTCTGTGCCTTGTCTTTGAAGTACTTTAAGGACATTTACGCAAAATCAAGTCCGAACGGAGACAGGCACAGTGTTTTAACCTTTTATATTAGGAGACATTTATTAAATCAGCTCCTTCCCACACACTGCAGTGACAGTCCGAGAAGAAATAAAACGAATCCTGATATGAACTTTAACCGCTGTGCATTCCTGCAGATTACGACAAATGAAGCACTAAACGTCAAAATGCCAAGGGCTGTGAACCCGTGATCAGGAGACTGTTCTGCCACTGGAGGTTTCAGCAATTTGTGAAATTAACCAGGCAAAACTCGCATTTACGAGTCGACTCCACTTTTCCTTTTTCTACAAAAATAAATCCTTTTTTTGTTTGTTTTTTTTTTTTTTAAATGCAAAGAGGAGAAAAATGGCAAGCTTAAAATGGAACAGACCACTGCATGACTGGGGTCTGTTCCAACCACCCACACACAAAGCCTTCACAAACTCATTTAAGCCCACTTTTGGGTGCAGGTATGGCATATTATTCTTGCACAGCCGATCCCCTTTCTAAGAGGTCCGATTAAAAGGCTTATCATTTTAGCATTTCAATCAAAGTGGGAAACCTGTCAATACCTTGACTGGCAGACCACAGTTACTATATCATACTTCGCACTTCTCAAGGCTTGAGGGAAAGGGGGCTCATTTAGATCTCTTTGGGATGATTTTGAAATGCAAACGTTTTATAACTCCGTATCGTGACCTCTTGTTTTCTTTCACTAGGGCTCCTATTGTTTAGCCTTTTATTTGTTCGTAACAGGGAATAAAGTTGTCAATCACAATGACTGACAGCTCTTTAGCTGGATGGTAAAAAGGTTTCTGGGGTTTTTTTGGTGGGGGGGGGGTTGACTTAGTTGCTTGGCTTTAGTGGGAACTGGAACATGGTGAAGGTTCAATTAAAAATACTACTACTACTACTACTACTAATAATAATAATATAAAAAATTAAACGTCACACCTGTTTACTCACTGCTATTTACTACCCATACTGAGAGCCAAACAGAGGTATAGCTGTTAATTGAATGTTCCTGCTGTAATTCTAATCTTACCTGCTGGGCAGCTTAAGTTGCTAAAGCTCTGATTGATTACATTAATAAAAAGCTGAAACAGTCACTACTACCTGCTAGGAAGGAGAGGAAATAGTTAACTAACTAACTCCCCAAAGAACGAATTAGAAAGTTCAAGGCTTTGGTAATCCACCGCGATGTATTATTCACCCTGTACCTCTGACAAGAGCCAGAACAGGGCCTGCAAAGCCAAGCGCACTAGCAGAGGTCTCCCCTAGCTCCCAAAGGTTACACGCTCAGGGTCAGGACTCCGGTTCTCTCTGCAGCACTAATTTCCGGAGCAGTGCAGCCTCTTCCACTCATAAAGCTAATAAGGGCTTCCTTGCGCTAAGATGCTGGGACCCTGAGAGCAATGCTTGCCACTGACCGCGCTGCGCAGCAGGGGGGGACTGGATTCCATTACCGTTTCTTCACCAGGTGCCACTAATAAGGTCCACCAGCAAGAAACAGGGCCGCCGAGAAGGAAGGGTTCAAGATCTGGAAATTATCAGCTCTGGGGCTTATTACAATCAGAGAGAATGGTGCTGGCAACTTCAAATCAAGGAATATGATCATTCAAAAGACAGCATTTTAAACAACATATGCTGCTCTTTTTTAATGCTGCCTGGGTTTATATATTTTTAAATCACACACCAAAAAAAAAAAAAAAAAAATCTAACTCCATGGAAAATGTCTAATACAGTAGGCACAAAATGACGGTAAACCACAGTGGACACAAACACACATTTTAGACAATGATAAGCAACACAACCCTCTACCCTGCCCGTCCACAAATTTGATTCATCTCAAGAAAATTGAGAATCATGTCAGCTTTCCATTATAAACAAAATATAAAATTGTATTCAAATAAGATGTGATGCATTCTAATGAAATAATGCATTTACTTTATAAACGTCAAAGCCCTGCTCAGAAATTAATTATACGGACCAACAGGTCTCCAAATTTGGGGTCATATTTACTGCAATATAACAAGGCAATAATTTATGCTTGTGTTCCACCAGGCTCTAGGGTTTCTTAAAACAACTGTGTGTGTAGTAAAAACACCACTCAAAAGTAAAAGCAACAATAAGAAGCTACTTTAACCATGACTTAAAACCAACTACTACTTTGCAGCTACCAGATCACTCAATCGGGTTTCCTTCACATGCAAGCTTTATATAGACCTATTAAAAGCAGACATATGTGAAATATGGTTAAAGGAAAATAAATCATAAACCTGGAATTTATAATGACCGTGTTAACCGGTTGGTTGGGGTTTAAAGTAGTAACCTACACTGAAGTTCTCATTCATGTTTTCCTGATTATATATCTCTGTAATAAATACCCAAGTGAATTCTTATTAAAATGTGCACTGTTTAACATAACCAGACAAAAGCATGTGCGTTACAAACACATGTATTACCTGTGTTGTTCCACGGCGTCATTATCTGGCAGCTCCGCCCCGCATACGTTGCAGCGCTCATGCTGGCTCCTGTGATCTGGCTTCATCCCTGCCGCAAGCTCCCCCAGCTTGTTAAAGAACTCCCTCTGAATGAAGCTCTGGGGCAAAAGCCCCCCGTAAGCAGTGAAGTCCACAGACATGGCGAGTGCTGGCTGCATGTGGAGGGCAGACGCCATGGAAGCCGGCACCGACAGCAGCGTTTCAGTTTTATGGTTGGGCGGCAGAGAGTACAAAGAAGCGAGGTGCTTCTCGTGCAGAGAAGCCAGGCTTTCCAGCCCCACTTGGCCCATCTCGCCCTGCTGATCGCTCACGCTCTCGTCACGAACGTAATGCAGTTCACGGGCACTTGTGATCACGCTGCTGCGGGTAGGTGTTCCAGGGCCGTCCTTGTTTTTATCCGAATCGCCACTCTTGTCCCCGCTGGAAGAAGTGGATTCGGACGTCGCTGGGCTCTCCTGGCCCGACACTTCATCCACTTGCATTATCTCTGTCTTCACTTGAGCTTGTTGAAAAGAGCTTTGCAGAAGAGACTGCCCAATGCTCATCAGGCTATCCACTGCAGCCTTTGTGGGGCTCATGGTGGAAAGTCCAAATGATGTTGAAACAGAAGGACTTTGATCTACCATTGTACCTGTGGCCAGCCCCTGTTGGGCTGCATTGGCATAACCACCTTCCTCCATGGAATGCTTCTTTGACATGTTCTTGATGTACTTGGCCTTGCGGTCTTCGTCATCCTCAGCGCCACCTTCGTTCATGTTGACTTCAGTATCATTCTCGTCCGAAGCCTGGATGGTTTCCAGGATCTTCAGGCATTGTTCTTCTAAGTATTCTATCTCTAAGATCTCTGCTGCGTACAGCAGGTCATCCAAGTCTTCCACTTTAGCTTGGAGTGTCGCAGTGTAGGCATACTCCAAAATCTGCTGGAACGTCTTTGGTGAGAGAAAGTCCAAAGTGTAATGATGGCTGCTTCGGTGAAACAGGATCTCGAACATCTTACTAGTGCAAGCCAACACTGTTCGGTGGCCGTGGAATTCCTGGTTGTCCACCATGATGACCACATCACACAGCGTCCCTGCCAGGCGCATCTGGTTGGCCTTCAGCAGAAGCGCTGTGGGGTGGTTGGGGTTCTGCAGTTGGATCATTCCCATTTTAGTCAAATCCATAGCGTTGATGTCTGTTGGACCAACTCATTAGGCTGTCGTTTCCTCTGCTGTGTACCAAGTTATCTTTGTAAACAAGATAAACCTGTACAGAAAGAAAGGAAGCAAAAAAAAAGTATTAAACACATGTGTGACAGCACCGTCATAAGACAACATAATCATTGCAATTAAAACATACTGAACACGTCAACTTGTATCCACAGGCCCAGCTACTAATTGCCCCCTACTGATTACCACTGTAAAATAAGCAGCTTTATTTGAGTTTATTTTGTCTGGGGTGTTTAAGGTAGTTAAGGTGCTACCTGCATAGATAGATAATGAATGCCTGTTGAAACAAGTCTGAAACGTATTGATTTGATGTCTCGATTTGAGTCCATGTGAAAAGTTATTGCATTATGTAATGGAGAATTGAATTATGTATGTCGTAAAGCACTTCCAGCCTATTACAGAGTGGATACATTACTGTAGATGAAAATACTGATAGCAATCATGAGGGTTCTGGCAATACAGTGATAGACCATCACTTTAACACTGGTGTCAGGAGTGAAAAACAGTGTGCACTGATGCATGCATGCATAGCATAGCATAGCATCAATGAAGCATACTGTATCAACTGCAGCCTTAATATAAGCTGCAATGCATTATATTTGTGTCACAGATAACTACTGGTATTACAAATGTAAAAATAAAAGAAAGCATGAACTGTGCAGTAGATGTGTGCACGCTGATACAATGTTGTCTGCAGTGTGGCCAGTCTGTAGAAATAGATAAACTTCACATGTATGACACATTTTCACACAAAAAACGCACACACACACACAGCATTGCTAAAACAACACAAATCTGGAGTGCAACAGTGTGGACCCTGACCAAAACAAGCTGGACTTAATAAAACAACTGACTTTACAAATGCTGGCGTCACGTCAATGCAGATTTAGCAGCTAGTTCACAATACGTGGAATGGCTTTCAGTGGCGAAATCGGTTGACAAAGCCCAACACCCATTTGGAAGTGAGATGGCATCTTACTCAGTATTCGCATCACAGACAGGAATACATAACGAACAGAACGGATGCAGCAGCAGCAGTCATAGCTCAGAAAGGGGATTCGAATGGAGGTTTTGCTGCTGCTAGATTACACGATTGTACTGTAGGGCTGTCCAGTTTTACTCCACGCAATACCAGCCTATGAGTGAGTCTTCCCTCTTATTCTAACCCATATGAATACAGATGTGTTACTTCAGGGAATGCTTTCATGAACAGCATTTCAGCATAATAGAACACCACATGTATAGCAATGTACAGCTATGGCCAAAGGTTTTGCATCACACTACAGAATTAAACTAATTGTGCTTGACAAGGTCGAATGAAACCTGCTGAATAATGTTACCTGAACATATTGGATTACTTCCACTCTGTAGTTTTATACTTAACGAAAAACAGACACAGAATTAAATATGTGCCATTTCAAAATCTAACATGAAATACTGTACTACTGTTACGGCTTCCTGTAGACTTTTGCTATATCATGTTGTAGTTTATTTGATTACATGATGTTAAATAAAAGACCTCAATTACATTGTAGCACATACTACCCCCTCAATCTTAAAATTCTAGGTAATGCAAAACTTTGCCGTAGCTGAAAGTCTTAATACTGTACAACATTCATTTACAGGCTCAGCAAATATGGTAAATTGTATCCCAGCTATTTTAGAGGTTGGACAAGTTATTCCTATTTATCAGAAATGCCAAATACTATTAGTAGTTTGCTGTCAAAGTTGAGGAAATTCCATTTTATTTAAAAAATCTTTTTTTCAAAGCAATACATTTTAAAAAAAACTTTAAACGCAATTTACACTTTAAAAAAAACTCCAATTAACTTCATTTTAAAAAGTATGCAAAATAAAACAGCGCACTTTAATACACTAAAATTAGAAAATACGTGACAATTTCACAAATTCATAAAGTATCACATCTGCCCCATGCAATATATTTTTTTCATTATGTTTATTGCAGTATTTCACAATATGTTTTGTTCAATACGAATAGAGGCAGCTGGCACACAGACACGTTGCAGTATTACTGGATGGCATGTCATGCTTCTTCCTCAATAAGCGACACATCCAGTGCGTTTTAAAGACTGGGTTTATTGATGAGAACCAAACCATACATGCGTTTGCTTTCATAAAATAGGACCGTACTGCGTGATGGCAATCTGTCTCCTCTTAAAAGAACAATACGTATATCATAAATCACCCACATTTCTAAGTTGTACAGTAAACATAATATAATCTTGCATACAGATATAACAGTATGCCGAATCAATTGCACGAGTAAGCCAAAACATAATTTAACCCTTCAAAAACGGAGAGTTTAAAAAACAAAACGTTTCGCCCGTTCTAGCGTTCATGAAAAAATACATCATGCATGCAAATTATCATCCTAGTCTCGTATAATATGTATCTACTACATACGTGTGCAAATGAACTTATTCAAGAAACAAATACATACGCGCAGGACTAAAAAATAAAGATATTGTTCGCAATCATTATAAGGATTCATTCACAAAAAAAACAAAACAGCAACGAGAAAAAAAAAAGTTTACATTTTTAAAAAAAAATGTTGCTATATCAACACAAACAGGTACAAACATTGCACAGTGGTCAAACTGCTCTCCATAGATATGTATAAAAACGAGTTTAATGGACTCCGGCTACATACCACCCCCTCAATCAAAACGCTATGCAGCACGTGTTATTACTGTTACAGCGCCAAAATCAATATTTCCAACCCATTTATGTATTTATGTATTTGTCAATTTACTTTAAATCCGTATTTAAACAACCTTACAATAACATCTGCTTTCAGTCCGAGTCAAAATAAGGAAATATGCTAGTCTTAAGTGTTTCATATAGCATGCTGATGTCATAATAAGACGGAAAGATGATAGTCTTGTTCAGTGATTCATATATGCGGATACAGTTTCTTCACACTGATGTCGGAAATCAGATTTTATTTTAATGAAGTCTGTTGCACCCGATGAACTATTAAATCAGTTCATTAATAAATTAATCAGAAAACGCGTAAAACTTGTTCAGGAAAACGTATTTCTCACTGTAGGCAATACAGATAACTGTCGGAAATAGTGGTTTTAAAATTGAATAAACACAGAAAAACGCAGCATTTGATTATAATCCACCCCAGACAGAATAACGCATTTTGCTCGACAGAGCACGGTCCACGAACAGTTAATATAAATGAACTCAATTGTAATTGCATTATTTCTATATTGCGTTACTCACTGCATGCAGGAATAGATCGCACTTCCAAGTAACCAAACATGCTACTTTGAAAAATCGAGGAGAACAAATGAATGCTATCTCTGCTTAATGAGCCACTACACTGTTTCCCTCCAATGCAAACTGTATTAAACAGTATTCGCATTCCGGGATGTGCTGAAGACGAAACAAATAATAATGAACGGTTCATTTTATTTATTTTTATAGTCTTGCTATTACCAATTGCACGTTCTCTCCTAAATGTAAAACAAACCCCGCATTACCTTATTGAATCCCGCTGTTTCCCGATCCGTGCACACTTAAAATTACTGGTACAATCGGACCAAAAAAAAAACCAAATGCTCCGTCCAAATTGATCAGCGATTTCAATTAGTGGTCTTACAAAACACACTAATTGACACACGTGATTCTTTCACTGTAAATGCAATAATATATATTTTGTTGTATTCTGTATTTAGAATCTTTGCGTTTCTGAGCTGGAGTATCTCGAAAAACAACTACATTAGACACCGGCGGGACAAGTGTGCATCCAGTTAACACCGTCTCAAACCCCCTGTGCAATTAAACAGACGTGCCTATAGCTACCTGGGAGAATAGGTGCATTCCTAACCTCAGATTTACCAGCCTTCAGCTAACAATCTAACACTTTCTTGCCTCTGTGATGTGTAATGTCGTTAGGTTTGATGCCTCTGCCCGTATCATTCACAGCACGCAACGCCGAACTAGCATTCGTGACAATTTCAAAGCACACGGCTTCTCAGGCAGAGTCTGTACTGCGCATCAAGGGTATGCAGCCACTGCGAGCATCCGTTTAGCAACAAACCAGAATCACCACATTAAAACAAAACCAGAAAATACTAATCACACTCGTGCTTGCTACCGTACCTGATAAAAACCCAACATTTAAAAAAAACATGTATCATTGCAAAATACCATACGCTGTGCTCATTGTACAAACTGGATTGTGCAGTGAACTGTGCAGTCAGACCTCACGTTTCACTTGTTGTGATCCCCAGAATACTAGAACAGTTACGTCAAACACCGCCTTGCATTCATACGCAGTATAGTACAGTATATATATATATAAACCGAGCAATAAGAACACAGAGTATGCATTCTAAGAAACGGTGCCGCTACAGAAGCGCAACATTGCATTTCGATTGAGCGGAGCATATACCACTGCCTGTCGGGACTCCAGTTTCCAGTAAAAACCTGCTGCACATATTACGGCAGTTGTGTATTTAACACATGTACAGCATGCAACGAGTGCTAAATCTGTGTATTTTGCGATGCTCTGTTTTTAAACTGCACTCCGGAAGGCATGTGTACTCACCTAGGCTGCACGTTTTATTTCCGAATGTGTTGTTATTAAGGCAGCAGCATAGTAGAGCCGTTCACAGTACCCGCTCTCTCAATCACTAACTCCTCTCAGCTTTTAGGTTAGCAAATCAACACAGCGGTGACGTCACCGCACGGACTCCGTCTGTTTCTCTTTCTTTCAGCCCCGTGCAAACACTGCGAAAGTGAGCCACCTAGGGGGCTGCCATCTTCAATGCTGGCAAAACAGTCCAGAGACCGCATTTTAGAGTAGACAGGGAGAAGTGCTGCAGACAGACGTTACAGTATTATGCTACGCTTTTTTTTCAACATACCATGCAAAAGCATTACTAAAGGCGCATAAAGGGAATGCACACAGTACTGTAATATATAGGGCCTACATAAACAAAATAGTATTTACTGCAACTATAAAACAATAGTCTTTTAAATTATAATAGTAGCTTTAAAAAAAAGTTGTTTCCAACTGTTAAAGAGCTTTATCAATACCAGTTGAAACGTCTTGAAAGGGATTACAAACTCTGCAGTTAATCATTAGCGCGCAGTTCTGAATCACTTGCGTGTAATAATTTACACCCAGCACAGTACAGGCCCACTAAGGAGTTCCGTTTAATTTAAAAACTCTTTTGTTAAATAATGTATTCCTTCGGTTATAACCGTCGGTTATTGAACAGTCTTCTTGCACAACATATACCTCCCACAATAACAGAGTGAGAGAAAGAACCGGAGATCCGCACAGAGTGTAGGTGCAGTAAAGCAAAGGAGGTGGAACGAGTCGTGGATTGGTAAACCATTGTAAACATCATTGTATGTGTGTGGTACTGCTGGATCTTTAAATGTGTATAACTTCAACAGATCGGTGTAACATCTGTATTTACAAGGAGACCATACTAACTACAACTGTAGACTATGCGTAGGTTTATTTATTTATTTAAATAAATTACAATAAGCAATCGTTCATAAAGTAAAATCAAACTACTAAATAAATGAAAGGCTAAACCAAAGATAGATCGATATACTGATCGTAACCTGCGGCAGGGTAGTATAAAAACGCATCTAGTTGATAAACTTGCCTGTTTTATACTTAGACGCATCAATTAAATACAGTGTTACTAATGACACTTTGGCAAACATCTTATTTTAAAAGCGACCAGATTGCTGTTTCAAACGGAACTGCTTTGAAACAATGTGACGCCTACACAAAACATGCTTTAAAAAGACAAATAAAACGCGGAGGCGCGTCTTTTTCTGTGCCGTTACAAAGACTGCCAAATATAATCTAATGAATCCCATAAACCATATTAACTGTGCAAAAGGACGCCCAAAATCCAGTCTAAACTGCAACACAAAATAGACTTGCGTGTATTACGCTACGCCCTACCTCGCCTTTTGCATGAGCGAATACTTAAAACGGAGTGTTGTCCATTCAAGTTGTATTTAATGTAACGCCGATAAATTGTTTTGGGCAGATTGGAATATAACACATTAGCAAACACCTGTTACAAGACAATCAACACAAGCAAATAGTTCAGTCTGTATTCCATACACGATAATTGCTAATTTAAACCAAAAAAAAGTACACACTACCAGTTGGTTTAACTCAGTTTAATTTACACAGATGCTCATAATGCGTCTACTTCTAAATCAACAGTTGACACTCTCTTGCAATGTGCTAATTAAACGTAATTAGCTGCACTGGAATTATTTAGAATGTAACAGTTGGTAACACTTAGCCACGTGTACGGCGATACAAGTGCTGGACAGCGCCAAAAAAAGCAATACATTTAGCAGGATCAAATATGGAGCCACTGATAGTGATATACATTCTATTAAAGGCACAGAGCACTGATAAAAAACGCGCTTTCATGTTTTAGAAAATATTCTGTGTCCTTACGTGTCGGCTAGGTGTTTGTCATTTTGCATCCGTGTTCTGAATACATTACACAGTCTGAAATACGGGCCATGTTTAACTTTTTACAGGCTTCATTCACTGTCTATTACGCCTCTAATGCGTGCTTAACAGGTTAAATAAATAACACACGCCGGGTTACTGGTGTATGTATTTACATTTTCAGTGTCTGTGTGTCGTCTCTGTAAATGTTTTTTTATTCTGTATTTTATTATTTTGTACTGTATTTTATTAAACACATGAATGAATATATAAATACACAATAATTATAGGAAGAACTTTTTTTTATCGTAAAAACATAAACATTTTCGGTAGGCCTAGGCCTCTGTGCATTCTATTTGTCAACACATCTTTGGATAGTTTTAACTCAATAAATTATACAACATGAACTCTCACTAGTCCCGAAAGCTGTCCCTTTTAAACACAGGCGACTAAGTCCTTGCTCTGAATACATGTGGTTTGTAAGCCTCTAGCCAATGATTAGCCCCTATTAATGATACGTTGACATGCTCCTGTCAGGAGCCAGGACCATTGTCTTCTATAAATTATAGATTAAGCGACACCCACCCCTTGGAAATCCCAGTTGGGTCTTTTCATATTCAGACACATTCCTACCGTTGTTGACTGTTTTAACGAGGCCGCTACAAACGCGTTTGTTTTCCTTTTCGTACTGTACATCTGCGTAAAAACAAGGCAATCAGATTTAGTAAATACGCACGCGTTAGAGTGCCGTTTCCATTGCAGAGCCTGTATATAAATCACTGCCATACCGAAATTCAAGATTTACTGCAGTATTGCTTCAGAAACTGCTGTGAAATGACTAGACTATTTTGAGATTAAACTTTTTAACACTGTTAATAATCACGATGCTATTTGTGCCTTTAGAACAGTGGTGGCCAACACACCAAACACTGCGATCCATGTGTGTGGATCTCAACGGGCTCTGCGATCCACCAGTAAGCTATGACCAACAATTATTAGAGGAATTTTATATAATAGTGGCCAGTACGTAAGATAGCAATAACAAAACATTTGTGCGGTTCAATACTTTTTGCATCAACAAAATTATAATGGACAACTTTTTTCCAACTTAAATGACTTTTTAACTTCCTGGTGCATGTTCCTCAGAATGTGCTTGCCTGTTTATGGTAGCGGAATGGTCTGGCTGAGGTTTCTGGATGTATGCTTCTCGGTACATTGCGTGCCGTTTTGAAGCACTGTGTAGTGTGTGTTAATATATTTTCATGTTTGAACTCCTGGATCCCTGTTAAAAATACAGTTTTATTTTGTTTGAAACCTCTCCAATCACATGCAAAGAAGTGAAACTTTGGCGGGGTATGGGATTTGTAGTTTTTAATGGGTGATTAAACAGCGGGCAGTGGCCACTAATAAACTACATTCCCAGAGTACATTAGGATTGAGCGATTTAGATCTGTGAGGTTTATTTTTTGTAGTCAATCTTTAGGAATTTCTAGTCGCACACTTGCGCCTACATCAAAATGTACGTTCGCACAAGCATATGCAGTAACTGTACACATTATACTAATAATAAATTATTTCTGTGTGACTGTTTCCTAAACGATTCCCTAGTTTACCCTTCCGTTCACTTTAAGTACAAAAATACAAACAATGAAATGCTTGATCTCATAAAGCGGTTTCTTCAACAAACGTTTCCCCCCCAATGCGCAGTTGATTTTTTTAACCAGTGATTCTAGTAAGCAGTTCTTACTGCAGCCTATTTTAAACTGTACTTGATGCACTACACTTTGCAAAGAAACTCGGATGCTCTGAGTTCATGTTTTTGGTGGCTTGCCGTCTTGCAGACGTACACCTAACGCAGGTGTAGAGAACAGGAAAAGGTTCAATACAGCCTAGCTGCAGTTAATAGCCATTTCTAATTACCCCAGCGGGCACCAGGCAGCCTTTAAACTCCAGTATCCTACAGTCTTGCGGACTCGCTGAGGGGAGCACAAGAAAGGAAAGGTTTTAATCTTCTATTAATCCCTAATTCCGCGCGAGAAAAGGAGAGACCATTTTGAAAGAATATAAACAGCGCTCAGAGGACAGGGCAGCTCCAGATACTCTTGGAGGAGAAATCTTCCTTTCTCTTTTCTCAAGCCCCGCTTTGAAGCTGGGGACTGGTTAATGCTGTTAAAGTGAGATTAATGCCTGAGTTTAGGAGGAGTGAGGCAGCGGAGAAGGCTGGGTTTTTGTGGGCATCTTGCCAGCCTTCAACACACGCTATGGGCTCCATTGATTCAGTGGCAATATGCAGGGCAGCCAGATAACACATGCTGTGCCCAGATAAAGCAACGGATTTGAACAGGCCTGCTCTGATTACATTGTAAAAGGCGACCTGCATATCATTGATAATGGGAGCGCAGTGAAAGGTTATGTATACAGTAGAAAACACCACAGTTTCATAAGGGCACAACAATAATACATCCTTTTCTTTAAATTAGGGACCGACCAAGCAGCATAACCAGGCCCAATCCGGTGTGATGTAATACACCGAGATCCATTGCAAACTGAGACTGGCAGCCACACAAGCAAAGCATCGATTTAGTGTGGACAGTATCTGTGTTACTGTGAATAGTTTCAGCATGTGCACACTGTAAAGAAATGACAACCGCTGGCAAAGATTACTGGACAACTTATCTATGTATCATGTGACAAGTGGAATTCCAAATCATGTTATCCTGCAATACTTTGACACAGGATAAGCAAGGATCTTGCTTAAGCCTGGACTGGCCAGTTCACGTTCTGACCCACTGACCCACTGTCCTGCAGTTCAAAACTATGACATCTCATTTCAATAACAATAATGAAAGGGATCGAACTGCTCTAATGGTGTAACATTTATAATAACAAGGTTGAAGTTAAAGATATGAACGTGCTCTTATCAGCATTATTCTTTCCAGAATGATTGTCTCTTCACTCTCATGCACCCTTTCTACTGTTACATGGTGGACCTCCTTCTCTAATTTCTGACCTCTCCCTAACAATCAATCCATTTTATTAGAATGAAGGAATGAGTTATACAAGATATTTCTCTAAATATATCATGTAGCGCCACAATAATACAGCGAAGAAGCTTATTAAACATAGCTATATCCTTTTTAAAAATGTATCACAGGTACATCACAGGGACTCATTACCAAAACAGAAATCTCGTTTGCACACTAAAGAAACCGTCTTGCAGTGCTTCTGCAAGCTACAGTATGATCTGAAGCGAACTTTGTCAAAAAATACTTTCGAGCTAATGCAAACATCATTACAGTACTGGTATGTGTACATTTTCAAACTTCAATCTGTAAGCCTTTCACCAGAACGTTGCTGAATTAGTAATAAAATTCGGAAATCTCCCCAGGCCTCAAAGTCTATTTGTTTTGCGGTTAGCGATAGTCTGAATCAATCCTTGCTTGTTACGATCTTGTTCCTGAATGCTGCACTCTGTCTCAGGTGAATAGCTTCTTGATGAGTAGTGCTGTCTCGTCTTTCAGAGGCTGGGTGTAATAAGGGAGACAGGTATGCTAGAATGAGCAGGGGGAACTGTGTGAAGATATCTTCTTTTGAGATGAGCTGAATGGGGCCTTTCCACCTAAATGCTCCTTGTGGTAGCTCAGGTGTCGGGTCCACTTTCCTGCACTCTCACCTCCACCTTTGACCTTGAGGGATGCTGCTCTGGACACAAGGCCTACCCCTGTGTGCGCGCGAAGAAAGCCTCTCTTCAATTCTTTCTTTAAGTGACCCAGATTTCCAAAGACAATTGACCTATTATCTTGGCCTCCGCTGACTGGAGACTTCTAATATAGGTCACGACTTTAATCAATTATCCCAGGGTTAAAAAATGACCTGCAAAGATAGTGCGGCAACAATGGCATCCCCAGTGAAATGCAAAAATAACAACTGACTGACCGGATTTTATTTTGTTCAATGCAATTAAACGTAATGAGGGTTTCACGTGGACCCGGGTTTTAATAATGATGAAGTGTTAACGTATAAGTTAATATGTTTTGTTTAGGGGGTCTCTTGCTCCATTAAAGATTAGAAGTAAAACCTCTGTACTAGTCAGTACAGAAAATGAGACAGACCTTTGTGTGACTTAAACGTCAAAGTGTAAACATGATGCAAACATTGAAATAAAATTAAAGTGGTGGGACTGATACTTAACAAAACAGTAGAGAAGATTCACATTAGAAACACATTTCTTGATGAATGCAACCTGTCATCGGCAGGGATGTTAGACATCTGTTTGATGTGGAATAAAGGAGTAAAACACTTTACACTTTAACACAATAACCAGCAAAGTCAAATAAACCAGGCTTGCTGAAAATGTTTATCAATACATGCACCCTGACTGCAAAGGATAAATAGGAAATAACTATGTGATATTGATTAAAACCTGGGGTCTTGTGCTTCCTAGTGTGTTTTTGCACACAAATAAATATGCCCTGTGTTGAATGTTATTTCATCTAATTGCACTGGTATCTGTTCTATATTGGGAGTGTGGAAACTCAGTTTTAATATACTCTTTTGCTGAAAGGACTGTTTTTGTTTGAAAGCTAGCACCCCTGGTCACCCCCTGTCCTCTGTGTGGTTCCTGGGGGACCATGCTTTTATTTGGTACAGTGACTGCGTGTTGAGAACCAAATAAGGAGAATCTGTGGCTTGACCGAATCTGTGGCATACGGACCACAATCCACTGCAATCCACATGTCCTGTGGTTTGTCCTTGACGTTCTGTTGAGAACCCTGTGTGTTTTATGAGGCATTTCTGTGGAGCCCTATTCTTGATTTGGTTCCATAATATAAGAGACATACTGAAATCATTTCAATTTGTTATAATTCTTATCCAACCAAATAGTCACGGGTAGTTCCATTCCCCAGGGCTTGATATTTTATAACTTTAACATAATTGTTCCTATTAGTATTCGCAACATTAAAACTGGTCCTCTAATCTTCAGGATTCATAGGCTTTTGTTCCTTGCTGGTTTTTACTTTAGTTGGAGGATTTTTTTAAATTGTTTCAAGAACCGCTATATAGTCTTCCTGGTACACTTTTACTTCCTGTGTCAGACTTACTCACATGGTAACCAAAGTAACCATGTAAATCAACCCTTACCACAGGAAGTGATTAGTATCAGGAAAGAGGAGATGTAAACGTTATTTTGCTACAGTGTGGTGCTTGAGAAAGCAGAAAAACAAGACATAAAAATAATAATTCCAGCATAAGGGGGACGAGTGATAATATTGTTGATGCTAAGGTAATTGAATTTAAAGTTTAGGGCATCACTCCTGTAATTGGGCACAGCTTACATTCGGATCCTGCTATAAAGAACCCTCTGTAGTTTAGTATTATTATCAGTGGTTCTTTACAGAATCTAAACAAACAAACAGGTTCCAGGGAACACGTTCAGGAGCCATACAGTATATGTTTGGGTTCAAGGGTTAAACTAAATGCCTGTTGTATTTTCTGCTTTTGAGGGACAGATCATGGGACACATACTGGAGAAAGCCTTGGTACACCCCTGTGCATTCCTGCCCCTTCCTTCCTCTGTGTTCGTAGTCGTGTGGGAAAAAGGCTTGTCTTGTGTATAAAGCACTCTGTTTTGACATCCCAGGAAATGCTAAAGCAAAACATGCGCCTTCCAGTCAAGCGTTGAACTACCTGCAGCACTGTAATTCAGAGGCAAAACTATAGGAAAGTCAACAAGGGCAAACGCTTGTCTGCAAAACTGAGTTTGACTGCAGAGTTTTTGAAGTCACTTCAAGTTAACATTAGAAGTCTCCATCCTGTTGCAGCCTATCAGTAAGTGTTCGGTTCTAATTTCACTGAACGCGACCTCTCAGGGTGAAATTGAAAACAGTGTAGGTGCAATTCTAAACAATTAAAAAATGACAGAACCATTACAGTCAAAATACCCGAGGAGGAGAAGGCTAAACAAATACATATACATATACATTAAAAAAAAGTGTATTATCAATATGACTCCTGACCTTTGTTACAGCTTGTTGCTTAAAAATCAGTATTTCCTCAATTAATGTCAAATACAAGCCAGGCCCTCAGCGAATGCAGGAGAAGCCACTCCCAGCTTGTGGAGAGGTCAGGGGAACACATGTCGTAGATACTAAATGTCTTGGACTATAAGACAGGTCTTCCTTTTTTATCTGTTCTTTTTAAGGAATGATTTCCTCATGAAAGGTAATGGATGGACAGCAGTGTTGACTGAAGCCTTCTGTTTACTAAGGGCCTGTTTACCCAAAGGGCCCAAGCAATGCACCTCAGATTGAAACTGTTTAATCAGGTGTCAGTATGATCCAAGGGCTTTTAATGAACGGAAATGCAACGACTGCTGGACGTGTTTGAGAGCAGGCTGTGTTTTGTGTTACTGGCACAGAAAAACCCAATGGATTACATATGATAGGCGATGACATCTAAGATTCTACAGGCACGCAGAGCACCCATTGACCAACACTTTTGTAACAGCACAGTATTGTTTTTTTTTATTTTATTTGCTACCAACCAAAATAACATATTGTTTAACAAAGAATGTGACACATTTGAAACGCAACACAGGTATCAAAACTTGTTTTAAGAAATAACTACTCAGCTATGCACATCGTTCTCTTACGAACAGTAAACAGTCAGGTAAAATTGCTCATTACAGTCAGTGTGTTCATTTGAATGACTCTGGAAAAGACAATGGGAAAGTTAACCACTCATAGTCATTCTGATTTCAAGGGGAGTACAATTCATAATAACAACCCCTAGATAAACAGACCCCCACCCCGAGCCCATCCAACCTCCACCCCCCTCCAATCAGGTCAACGATACAAGCATGCAGTCGTATAAATGTCTCTGTAGTGCAGTGTCTGGCGCATGGGGCGGCAACTAGGAGAGCTGTTAGCAGCTATTTCCCATGCTATCTTAAAAAACAGCAGGTGCTTTCAAGAAAGCCTCTCTCGCCACAGGGGCTTCTGTTTCATTCCAGTAAAGCTGAAGAGGTTCAACTGACAGAGGCTCTGCAGCCAGCCAGAAGTGTTTCACTGGAGTTTCAATAATGGTCCATCTTTCCTAGAGCTGATGAGCCCTCGCTGGTGCAGAGAGAGAGATCAGCTTGACTCAGTAATATCCTTAGAGGCTGACCCACCTGCCTTGTGTAACATGCAGAGGGGCCTGAGGAGATGTAATGATTTGGGAAGCGGGAAGGTCACAAGCCTCTGAATGTGCGTGCAGGGTGTTTAATGCTAGTACAATTCCCAACAGCCTCCATTCCTTCTGTTTGAAAAGTCTGCCGTTGTATGGGGGAGCAGCAGACTCATTTACCTCTTTGTTATATCTTAGGACAGGGTTTGAATCCAGCTCAGGTTACAAGTGAATGACTTTAGCCCCCTCACAAATTGCCAAAATTTGGCATAATTGCGAGTTTGTTTGAACAGGGCCCAGGACTTAATGGCAGGAGGTCATCAGATCATATGTAAGCATAAAGGGTGTTTGTTACACTGATCTACTAAGATCTAATTGTACAGGTATGGATATTTTCAACAGAACTGTCTTACATTACTGTGATTCTAGACTGTTGGCTCAGAGTCTTCCAAAAAACTAAATTAAGATAACAGTAAAGTTTAGTATAGTGAAAGTGCACTCATTTATGGTAAATCAAATAAACGCAAGGAAAAACGTTTTAACAATGGTAAAGCTTAGGGAAAGCACAGTGTAATCATGGCAACATGAAAAATGTACGGTGCTGTGTAAAATATGAATACAAGGAACCACAACACACACATATTTAAAGTTACTCACTAGACGGTAGCATTTGTGATAATAAAATAACTACAGTGTAGTTGAATTTTATACCGGATTTCAACTTTCTCAAAATTCATGACCATAATATGATTTCAAAATAACAAAAGAATGGGTGAACTTTCACGACACAAATATTGAACTCTAGTGCTATTTCAGTTAAGTCCGTGTTTTGATCAATTAAGCGGACTTTGATATGAATGAAACTTTTTCGAGACAGCTGTTCAAGCAAAAGGCAACACCGTTCTAGAAATGTCACATCAGACTTGATTTCATTAATCAAAACAGACGTTACACAAAACAGTCTTTCAGCATGGTGCGCAAAGCCCTTATTTACAACATAATTGCTGACTGTATGGAATAAGCTGCATAGAACTTTACTTATAGAACCGTTAGTCTGTTCAAGATTCCCATGAAGTTGCTGTCCAGAAACATTAACTTACCACACTCCCAGCCCCTTTCACACGAGTCCAGAATTCATCTGCGCAGGGACAGCGTCAGTTAATGAGGGCTTGGCCCTGTGATTTGGAAGCTTGGTTGCTTTTCAAAAAGCACTGGGCTTGAGGGCTTGATAATGGACACTAAACCTTAAAGCTAGTTCCCTGCTGTTCCCATTGGGGCAAAATTTTATAAACTTTCTTTCACAGGCTCCCCAGCTTGAAGTGGCCATTGTTCCCCCAGTCGACGAGGTCTTGATTATTCACCAGTGGAAAAACAATGGGGGGAAGATGAGAAACAACACTGTAATCACATTAGCGCTGTTTGGTGCACTTCTTTAACTGCACTTTTATTAAAAAAATAACATTCAGATATACAACTGATGACCATGGTTAAGTCTAGCAAGCAGACCTACACTTTTTTTTTTCTTCATCAATGTAGCACAAAAATAAATCATTTTATAAAAGCAAGCTTTAAATTGGAACTTGCCCCTCTAAATCTCTAAACCCTGCACAACCTTCCATAACACAATAAGAACACACAATCTCCTTTCAACCCACAGCCTCAACCGCAATGCTTCCTTAGAATTCTTTAACAGTTCTTCCAGGTAACTTTCTGGCACTGCAGGTGACAGTCATATGCCCTTGATGTGACCCTGATTGAAAGTAGTGTTCATATGTATATAATGTATATATGTAAATATCAATAGCATTGCCACACGCTGTGTTTTACCATCTGTACTAATTTGTGTGTATCGTCTCTTTTTGAATACCGGTTATAAAGCCATGCAAACTTCATAAAACTGCATCTCAAAACATATTTTTTGTATTGTAGTTGTTTGTGATTATTTTATAACAATTGCAGTTTTGTTTAACCGAGTTCCTCTTGTAAAATTTATTTTTGATCTCAGTGGGACCTTCCAGAGTAAGTAAAAAGTAAAAAAAAAAAAAAAAAAAAACTGTGTTACTGTATGTTTCCACCTGCTATGTGCTGGAAACATTCAATTAGTCACTTTCTGAATAATAATCTGTACCGGAGAACAGACTTTTCAGATTTGCCAATTTGAATTGCAAATGTTAACAAAAAATGACTCAAACCAATGTTTTTGTTTGGTCCTGTGAGTCACAGTTGAAATGATCCAACTGTAAATAAAGGGAGGCCCATAAACTCACTGAGTCACAGCACAGATCAGAACTAATCCACATGTGTGTGTATATATATATATATATATATATACACACACACACACACACACACACTCACACAAAAACAGCACCCTCTATGGTAAAAAAACAACAACATGTTTTTAAACACTCCAACCTAGCAGATACAAATTGTACATAATAGAAAGATCTCAGGGTTGAGTCTGTCGAAGTCTGTTGTGTTATAGTAAAAAATAAAAATAATACATTTGAGTAAATATATGACTGTAAACATATCTTTGACTGTAAACGTATTTCTACTGTATATAAAATATTCTTCAATCTTCTCTCTAACAAAAAAAAAAATAAGTGGTAATATTGCTGGTGCTGATAAGAGACAAGGATTTTAAAACCTTGGTAAGCACGTCTTTAAAAAAGAGTAGTCAACTGTTTTTTTTTTTTTTTACAGTGCAATCAAATCTTCTTGTTCATCTACCTCTGCCGGACTATAGCATACCCCCCTCCACACAGCTGTGATCCATTGAAGAGGAAACAGAAACTCATTCTGTTTTAGTGTAAGATTCCAGCTGTCCCCGGTGAAGCAGAATTCCCAAACTTCCCTCTGAATCTCTCCAGAGTCATTGTTCTTCTGAGGAGCGAGTCAAGCCCATTGCGCCATAGTGTTTAACCACTGGACTGAACAGCAACAGAGTAATCATATTACAGGGTCCCTGGGAAAAAAGCAGATAGATCCACAGGGTATCTCCAGGTCTAATCCCTCAGAAACTAAGGTTCTCTTTTTGTTTTTTTGTTTTTTTTGTTTTTTTGCAGTTTTTTGCAGTTCTACGGAAATTTCTTCTGCTGGCTATTTTTCATTATAGGTAATTTCTGCACGTGTTGCTGCTGTTCAAACCTGCAGTTTTTATTTTTTATTGTTAACAGCCTGACAACTTTTTACACTTCAATCTTTAAAGTCTGTTTCAAAGCT
Organism: Acipenser ruthenus; assembly: GCF_902713425.1. NCBI lineage: Eukaryota > Metazoa > Chordata > Actinopteri > Acipenseriformes > Acipenseridae > Acipenser > Acipenser ruthenus. The sequence continues at coordinate 1,175,923 of NC_081227.1, read as the reverse complement.
CTTTTCAAAATGTCCGCTTTAGTGCACTGGGGTTTGAGATCTGTCCTCTGAATCGCTGCAGGACGAGCGATTAAAAAAAAAACAAAACAAAAAAAAAACATAACAAGTGCTCTGGCTTTTCAGTTCTGTACCACGTGATGGATCGTTATTGCTGCGTTATCTGTTTGACAATGAGAGCAATAATAATCCTGACACTATCAGTGCACTAGAGCAGACATTTTGGAATGAGCTTTGAAACAGACTTTAAAGTTAGAAGTGTGCAAAGTTGTCAGGATGCTAACAATGAAAAGAAAAATGACGGGTACGTTATTTAAACAGTAGCAACATGTGGGGACGTGTACTGCTATATTTTTCGGAACCCCGCTACCTACTCTTTAATACCTAGCAAGAGAGAAACTATCCATACTCAGGTTTACCATGGTAAATAAAAACCGCTTACACTATGCAGTTACCATGGAGACGCTTACTTAAGGTTCCTTGTTTTGAAGCCACAACAAATTTGACTTTTAAAAAGCTTTTTGTGTCACCTCAGAGAGCTGTAGGCATTGAACACAAAACTGTTACAAAACACAAGCCCAAAATGTATTCTTGACATCAGCAATTGAAATACCGGTGTCAAAAATGTATTCGTGATATCAACAATTGAACGGCTATGTTGTCTCTTAATATTTAGGCTCATTATTATCACTATCACATTGCTTAAAATCTCATTTTCTGTATTCCTCCTCCAACAGCAAAAGCAATTGCATTTTTATAAATAATTCACATGCAGGCATAAATCAAGCCGCTAATTAAACACATTAGTTTGATTTGCTTGTAGATTTACCACTCATGGACCCTGGTCGCCGGTATTAAAATAAGACTGAAATATGCATGAAGCTCCCATCCACTGAAATCAAGATTTTTACAGTTTTTAATTTAAATGCCAGAGACTTTGTCTGTCTGGTACACAAGTACAGAGTTCCACACAGTTAATGCTAAATGTGTTTATGGTTTATTTTAAAATAAATATGCAGCTTTTTGTTTCTGTTGTAAATTTTTCATAGTTTACAAAATATTTTGACCAGGCATGTTAATAAACAATAAAAATATATGCACAAATTCACTGATCACATACAGCAGTGCTTGTATCAGTTATTTGAAAAACAAACAGGGGTAACACATAAAAATGTCACAAAATGTACAGGAGTAACATCTGACTAACTCGTGTGTTGTACTGTAGTTATTTTAAAATACATTTTCTAGTTTAAAGTTTTAAAAAAATGTCTACAGATTCACAATGAAATCAGGTGCTGTTTCAATTCTCCTGGCATACTGCACAAACCTTCATGCGATCCTTTTTATCTGGGCTCTTTCATCTATCGGTAATGACAGTCTATAAGTTCTATTGTTTCTAGAATGCAGGTTAAACACAATTGCATCGCTTCCCTGGCATGTCAGACACATCCCTGTAACAAGTCATTCAACAGTCAAATCCATTCTATCTAAATCCTTTTTCTCTGTTCTGTTCTAAATTAAAAAGAATAACATATAATCCAAATAAGGACTGTATAATCCAGGTTTTCACATGCCTATGACCTTGAGTGTGGCGTGTTGTGTTTTTATCATTTTCCTATAATGAAGTACAAGGTCTCCATTATCTTACATATTATCGAGTAGGTGTTCTACCATTTCTCTTTATTGTAACTGAATGTGAATGCGTGTGCTGTGGATTTCTTCCAGAACCCCCTTAGAAACGAGGTTCGCATCTAAATGGACTGTTTCCTAGACAAAACCAATACAGATAGAAACGGAACAGAAATGCATGCAGAGCAAGGAAAGAAAACAAAAACCCTGTGACCCAGAGTGACTTCCAATCCCTCACACTGTATCTCACTGAACACTACCCAAAGCAACACATTCAGAAAACACTCTGCCAACAGACTAACAGTACATTCTCCCAGCAGCTAAGTTCCCAACCTTTGGTCCGGGCCCCTATCGTGGATCTGTGAGTAAACCCTACTCTAGGTGGCACATGTGATGTTTCGAATCAATATTGCGTTTATTCATTTTGCAATTTCAAAGGCGTATCACGAGAAGGAGAAAAATCAACAAATTAAACCCTGGTTGAGTTAAACAATTTGAAAGTTTATTTTATCAATAAGTTTGGAGCTGGTTGAGTGTATGAAGGAAATAACAGACTCCCTGAGTAGATAACGACAAGACCTCAGCGGAAAGCTGTCTGTACTTGCAGGGTAGATGATTTTCTCTGACCTACACTCACAACCAGACCTACTTAGCAGCTATGCGACAAGTGTCTTGACTGAGCTGTAAGTAAACCACTACGGGTCACTGTTTTATTGTGGGTACCCATTTGTTATTTAAAACAAAGAGCGAACATCATTTTTATTGAACAAGATGAATATCAAATCAATGTACTGTATCTGGATATTTTCAGATCATTGCAGGTCATTATTCTGACTGATTTTAAAATGATTTTGAAGGGCCTTTGAAAACACTGGCTGGTATCATTTGCATTTGGTGGATGGTGCCATGTGGAGAGTGAGCCACGTGCAGGTTAAGACAGTGTTAGCCATTATCACATGGGGGGGTTACTGCAGCATACGCTGAAATGAGTACATTGTATTGCTTGGATTTCCTAAGTGTGTCTTCTCATTTCACTCGAATAAAACGATTAATGAAGGAATAATGACAGTTCCTCAACTATGCCTGTCCCCTGCTCTTCCATGTTTTCAAAACAAATACGTCGAAAACAACCAGCTTTATACTTTGGTTGCCACCGGCAACCAGGGGTGGCGACAGTTCTGACCTCTGCTTAAAAGAAACCGCTTTCCCTCCACAAACGCCATAGAAGAGCAGGAGGGACAGTGGAAAGGGTCTGCTGGTCTGGGTGCAGGTAGGGTTAACCCTTTCTCGTCTGGTGGAGTCGCTCCCTTTGAAGCATCACCAGCAGGCCCCAGCTGTATAACAGCAGGCCATCGTTAGATGACGCCCTTGTGCACTATTTTGTAGAGCAGCCCACAGCTGTAATTGCAGGCTGATTTGTGGGGTATGCTTTAGGTCTTGTATAGGTTTCAGCATCAAAGGTTTGAGTAGCAAGAGGGGAATGTTCTGTATTAGAGATATACAGTACACTATAGTACAAGCCTAGAAATGACTAACCTACACTAATATAGCAGTTGAATTTTACAGACTCACATAGTACCGCTACAGCGTCCACTGCTGCTGCCAGTAATGAAAGGTATGATATTCATTTGTCTAAATAGTGGTATGGACCCTAACAGTCAATGAATGGATTCCTGTGTCTTAAACAGGGCTCTTTCTACACACATCATTCGTGGCTTTGGTACAGAGAGCAGAAGGAAGTATATCCTGTTGGACAAAGGTCAAAGGTCCATGGAACCCGACTGTTTCGTTCTGAACTGTGGGTTGGTAAATAAAGGAAGTGTACAAACTATCAAGACATATTCTGTACCTCAAACTAGTGTTGTAGGACGATTACACTGAAGAGGGACAAAAACGTGTGCATAGTGGCAACAGAACTGACAGGAAGCGCTAGTCTGCTTCTTAGGGGTCATTTTAGTGGTAATCTTGGAGGATTTGGGGAAGAAAAAAAAACAAATACAAGAAACAAACAAACAAACCAACCAACCAAGGCTCAACAATGCCTGTTTTACTGTCTTGATAAATGGATATCCCTTTGTATTTATCCTTATCATTTAGAGGTTCCTACAGTAACTCACTCACTCACATAACACAGCTGAGCGGGACATTTAGAACCCACTATTGAAACAAGTTGAAAGGGGAGATTTTCTGAGTGGATTAAAAGAATTGTGAAACTTGCTAAAATTATTTACAACAAAATGGCGTCCAACTGAAAGAACACAAGGGTTAAACATGACCAAGCGGTCAATGTGATCAATGCCTACAACAGTAGCTAAAAAACTGGAGTTTAACCTTGAAATATAAATAAAAATTCATTTTGTTTTAGACACGGTTCACAGGCTTAAACCTGAACAAATTCCAGCACTCGGCAATACATCCAATTAAGAAACAGTGGAGGGATATGTTAGCTGTAACACAACATTTAGATAGAAACTGCCACAATGTCATTGTTGTTGTTTTACTGTGTGTTTACAATAAATAAAGTGTTTTGAACAATTGGGGAATGAATCAATTAAAACAAACAATTACAGAAGAAGAATTTAACTATCCCCTCTCCCCCTGGCTCTGGTTATCTATCGATCTCATCTCCCCACATCCTGTCCTGTCAAGCTGTACTCTGGGCCCTGGTTCTGGGCCTGTCCATTGTTGTTTCCCAGAGGGCTCTCAGGGGGTGAGAGGCGGCTAATCTGTTTGTTTGTTGTCTTTCTTGCCAGTGGAAATGGACAGCAGAGGTGACAGAAATGTTTGTTTGTAGCTTAGATGTTTATTCACTGTTTATTGTGAGAAAATTTTGCACTTTTTTAATGAAACTGCTGTACTTTGAATGCCCTGTCTCCTTTAATTATTCAGTACTGTCCCTTAAAAAGTTGAGTGAAAATGTGAACGTGAAAAAATGTTTTTAGTGTGTGGTTGTGAAGTCCAAAGAGTCCACAGTGTAGATGACAGCTGGATCCATGGTAAATTGGGACGGTTGAAAACATGAACGAAACAAGAAGACCTCACAGCAACCATGTGGTACACAAACACCATGCTTCCTAATACACTGAGGCATTCCTCCAAATAGACTTTCTTTAAAGCCTTCTGTATGAATATACAGTCGTGTGCAAATGTATTCGAACACCCCATCGCTTCTGTTGTGCATATGAAATCAAACCACTGTGACTGAAAATCCTGGAAAATTGTCAAATAGGCATATCAGTGATCATCTAATTTGATTGATGACTATAATAGGCCACACATGCAATTAATTTAAAATAGAAAAAGAAAAGGAACACTTAGCCACACATGGTGAAATGCATGAGGCTTTTTAAAAGTTGTTTAAGGTGCCTAATTAAAGCACAAAGCGGTCGAACATTTTCACACATGAGTGCCTATTGTTTCTATATCATTGATTACTGACTCATGAAGGATATAAATGACAAATCTTGAGGTCTTCTAATAAATGTGCAGACTGCTGTACAGAAATACTGTAAGATATTCTTTTTTAATGCTTTATTTAAAATATTTTTGGCAATTTATGGGGGTATAGTTATTTTTCTAATCAGATAGACATTACTTCAAATGTATATTTTTATGGGGATTCATTTGTTTGCTTTCCAGTAGAGAAACACATTCTGAATTACAGATTTCTCAAGTGAAATATAACACATGGCGATCCATGGCTAGGATGTAATTAGGAAGCACAAATAAAATAATAATCTGACCAAGATAATAGCGATTGTGTGATGTTAAAACAGTTAAAATCGCGATTTAAAATGAATGACAGAGTCACTTAATGACATGCAAAGCCAGACTCCATCATTCAGCATGTTCATTTGAACAAAGCTGACACTTAGGAAATCTTTGTCAAGCGCATGGCAGGTCTTGTACCCAGATTGGAAGTTTATTTATGCAAGGTCAGGATCTCTCTGACAAACCATAAGTAATCTAAGAGGTTTTCCAGTATCCTATACAGTTCTGTCATATTCAAAGCACATATGGATCCCATTAAAGAACAACAGCTAATGGAAAAGTGGCTTGACATTCCAGTGGGTAACTCAACCCCCACCGTCTCTACCAGCTATACTGAAAACTGCTGAAGCGCTGCTGGAGAAACGCAGCTTCGACTTGCTGTTCTGTAGACACCCCTCAAAACGGAAAGAAATCAGCCTTTTGATTTACAAATCTTGGTGCCATTTTTAAACAGTGGCATGTGTTCTCACTGTTTGACAGCTTCGTGATGACTGCAGAGTTTGATGTAGAACTTCTTCTTTGATGTGTCACAATGTATTTTCATGTATTTTTTTTTTTTTTTAACTATTCTCTGAGGGGAATTTTAAAACATTCTTTTACTTTTGCAGTGACACCTGCAACAGAGGTCATTAAGAGGCATTTAGGGCTGATTAGGAGGTAACGGGACCCAAGGCGAAAGCTTTCTTAAGTCAGCTAAAGAGAACATTAGGAGCAACAACATCTTCAACACAGAGGCGACTTTACAGCCAGCTCTGTGCAGTAATCTCTGCCTGTGCCACCAAGCATATTTCTGCTTGCAAGAGTATCTGTTGATCTCTGTAAGATATGATCCAGCAGGCAGGCAGTTTTCACACACTGATTTTCTTAAGATCGCTCCAACATGTTCTCATGTGTTGCTGATGGGATTAAAGACCTTTGAAAGAAATGCACTAGGGTAAGGGTCCTTGTGACCCTTGACCTGCATTGGAATCTGGCCTGGACATACTGTAGCAGTTAATAGCTCTCCTGGTACCTTCTAACACCACACTCAAAGTGAAACAAGCATACCGCTATGGCCAAATGTTTTGCATCACCCTATAACATTAACTCATTGTGCTTCATAAAGCCCAATGAAGCCTGCTGAATAAGGTTACGTTAACATATTGAATTACATAACGCTTTGTAGTTTTCCACATACTGACACAAATGGATAAATGTGGCATTTCGAAATCTAACAGGAAACACTGTACTACTGCAATGGCTTCCGGTAGACCTTTGCTGTATCATTTTGTAGATTCTTTGATTACATGATGTTAAATAAAAGATGAAAAATGTTCATATAGTTTTTTTTTTTGTTGTTGTTTAAATGATGTCTAAATGAACTTTTGGCCATAGCTCTACTGCAAACTCATTAATTTAATTTCTTAAAATTAGTAAAGCCTTTGTCCATTCATTCTGCCAGTAATTCTTATTATTTGAAATTAATAAACAGCACTGTGATCACATGCCCTATTTTACACTGTGCTCTTATTTACAAGGGTCACAATATATAATGCTATGATTACACTTAATGAAATCACAGCTGTTTCACTTATAGGAGGTTGTGCACAACCTGCGTTATAAATGATGCAATTACCAGTTATAGATTAGATTAGAAAAAACACTGAATGATAATACTCTTCGAAATGTTTTTTATCCTATAACGTGTTATGATAGTGTAACTATTACATGATTCTTGTATATGAAAACAGTATTTTCGAACCCTGATCAGAGGTTCTTTAACTAAGGGGTAAAGTATGACAGGGGCTGATAGATGCTTGTGGTGCATTTGTATTTAGCATTGCATCAGAAAGGCACTATATGTTTATCTTACCTTTACTGACAATGCAGCTGTTTTCCTGCCGTTTAGGGATCTCTATTTCCATGCTGTGCAAGGGGTCTTCAGCTGCATGCTGAATTCCTGCCAGTAAAGTTTGCTGCTGGGCAGACTGAACTTGCTGATAAGGTGGTTTTTTGTTTTTTTTCTTTTCTGATGGCTCTCTGTATTTGATTGGCTGTTTCACTGTGGTTTATTTGTTTTGTGGTATATTCGCTGCTGTTTGTCGTAGAACACTTACAGACGTTCTTGTTTGTGATTCGGGTGAGAAGCATTACAAGTTGTATAGTGAGGGAAAAATCAACAGAAATAAATACAAAAATGAGCATGACAAGAATCAAAACTGAACCGCAATACAACAATCAGGGCTCCCCGTTTCATACCCGGCCCCTCCGACACAGTTGTTCAGACTAACTCCAGTGTGGAGGTACCCAGTTGGTAAACCACAAATAAAACTATAGCTGTACATGTTATCTGCAGCCACTATTGTAAGACAATACCGGGGCTTTTGTTTTTGCCAGATGCTAGAAGCATCTGGCATAGTCCTTCAAGTCATGTCTTTTTTTGGACTGGCAACGTTTGACAGATATTACAAAGCTTACTTGTACTAGACCTCTGTAGCAGAATCCTGTCCCTTTGGGTGGGGGTGGGGGGGGGGGGGGGGTTGTTTATTTTGTTGGCCTCAGGTTCATTAACAATCGCACTCACATTTACTGGCTCAGTACGCCATATGGGATCCCAAAAAAGGAACATGAAACACAGCCAGGAGGACACCATTTGGCATCATAAAAATGTAGGCAAACATCTTTGTGGAGCCCCCTGTCACACAGACACAGCGAGAACATTTTCACTCACCAGTGAATTCCAGTGTTCAAGTACTGTTTTAGGAACCCCAGAATAGCACTCAAATTTCCTGAATGAACCCCATAATAATAACAACACAGCACTGCTAATAACAAGCATGGTCAGTAACATTCGTCCCCAGCCACGGCTGCAAATTCAGAACTAGAGCCGGCATCAGAACGGTGATAACGTTCAAGGCTATGATGTAAAGAATGTAAAGAATAGAATTAAAAAAACTAAAATGTGTTTAACTTTAAAAGTTTAACCCTAACCCTTACACCAATGAGCTGGAAGTAACACAGTAAAGCATATCACAGTATGTGGAATAACTTCCCAAGATACATGTAACAAGAAAGTGTGACAGAGAGACAGACAAATGCAAGGACAGATATGCACCTAGATGCGTTCTGTACAGATACTGCATGGTTATTTACAGTAACTTACGTTTTTATCTTTAAAAGAAGCTGTGTTTAAGCAATTAAGAATTTTTAATTATATTAAGATAAACAGGTTTTAATTCTAGGAAATGCCATTTTAAAAATACCTTGCATTTAAGAACATATATATATATATATATATATATATATATATATATATATATATATATATATATCAAATGAGAATGATCAAATATATGTAGAATTCAGAAATAAGGAGATATATATATATATATATATATATATATATATATATATATATATATATATATATATATATATATATATATATATATATCTCCTTATTTCTGAATTCTACATATATTTGATCATTCTCATTTGATTTATTTTGTGTTCATTTTAAGATTTATTCTTAGATGTGTATACATTCATTAATTAATGAACATATTTGCCATCCTCTAAGTGTTTGGATATTGTCAATCTATCTAGTCTTCCCGAGGTATTTCAGTTGCTTCCTTCTCATGCGGCAACAGCACGACCACACATTAAACAAGCAAGTGGACTTTTGGCGCCACCTAGTGAATATTCCGGGAATCAATTTTAAATTTAGTTAACACTGAAATAATCTCAGAAGAAATATTTATTGCTACGACTCACTATGCAAGCTCGTTCAACGTATGATTTATCTACAGTATTCACCTATAGTGCAATATTGACCTAGAGTGCATTTGCAGTTAGCAGGACAATATGCGACCAACCTTATATCAGGACTTCATAATATCTTGCATGTGGGTGACATCATAGCCTAGCATTTGTCGGTGAAGCAGTACGATCAGTAAATCACCAATGCTGACCAGTATACACCTACGATTGTCATTTCTGGAATTCCCCGCCGTGTGCTCAGAAGGTTATGGAAACGAACACATTGTTAGTTGTGCTCCAGGTGCGTTGAGGTCTTACAATAGCACCAGAGCGCCCCCTGGTGGCGGACGATAAAGACACAAGTCTGTTAATAAACGAGACAAAAGCAGGTAGATTAAACATAACCTGGGCACAATTCAAGGCAGTTCTTTCAGAATTTTAAATTACACAACGCATGCGAAGACGGATTAATTCACACAGGGCGGGTAAGTACACTCCGTAGTCTCCGGGTTGTGTGGGTGTGCTTAATCATCATAGCATTTTAAATGATTATTAAAGACCTGTACTGATGTTATTTTCAATGTTATATTGCAATGCTATTCTTTGGCATTTACTATAGTTTCCATCTTATTTACATTTCCCATATGTAACTGTAGCTACAGGGATAGTTTGCATGCCCCTAAAAAATTACTCTCTGTACCAGTCTTTTGTTAAACGTCCCCAGTGTTTTAGATCTGACTACTTGACCTGGTAGGCTATTCCATGCATGTATAACTCTGTATAAAAAAAGTGCTTAATTACGTTACGGGTTAGTATACTGTCCCTTCAGTGATTCCATAGTATACCATTGCGCCTGTGCAGAAATAATTGTGCATGTCCCTCAACAGCGCCCTCTAGTGGAACATGTGAAGAATGCAGGAGTTTAAGAAAACGGCGCTGTAGTAAGTATTAATAAATCAGTTCTACATATTTAAATAACTTTCATGTTTATCACTACTGGTAATCAAATTAACTTTATATATACTGTATAGTCCCGCAAAAGGTGAATTTAATACCAATAAAGATGAAGAACTTCATTAAACATAATACATAATATCTGTATCATACCATACCAATAAACGTGTATTCACTGCCACTTAAATGAAGCGTGGACGATGTGGAAATGCAATGCTAAAGATGTTACGGTCGCAGTTTTCGCTCTTATACTGTATTTTCCTTGCCGTATCTGGGTTTAACTATAACTTAATATCACGGGATGTGTTTTAGTCTTCAGCAGAGATTTTTGAAGGGCAGTTCTGCTGCAGAATTTCCACTGGCAGGATCTCAGTGCCCCCGGAGAGCACTGCAGAGGTATCCCGATTCTTCATTACAGCCGCCGTCCCTGAACAGACTCAGAAAGAAAGCCAGCGGCCAATTCCAGGCTTCTGTAAACTGCCTCTCACAGCTCACGAGTCATTTAAAAAAGAATCTGGACTGAGAAGAATGTACTTTTTATTTTTTCCTGCACATCTTTTTAATGACAGGCTTTTTCTTTTTTTTTTAATGCACATAGGTGAAAAAATGTTATGTTTTATAATTTATTTTATCAAGGGGCAGAGCAGTAAAATAGAAAATAATTGTGACCATGCCATAATAAAGTGAAAACATCATACTATAATAATGTCTGTTCATTTTAAAACTACGTGGGGGCATCAGAAAAACAAAATAAAAATTAAAAACTAAAAATCTAAAGTAAAACGCAGAGAGGGGTGAAACAGACACACAGTAAGCAACCACTGTTTTTATTTTGTAACTTTTATTGAACACAAGTATTCTGACAGAATGCAAAGTCAAAATGTCTTGGTTAGTACTCAGTATTTACACCAGGGGCAGTGGACAGAAAGGTGGCACCAATGCTTCACGCAGTAAAAAGTTGTATTCAAGAAAGAAGGCCCCAAAAGCAGGGAATGTTGGGTAGGGGTGAGAATGGAGGTTTCTGGGTAACTCGACAAGGTCCTTAAAAAGGGACTAGTGTCTTCGGATTTTCTAAAACAACAAGGACAACAACAGCCATTCCGTTTCTTAGGATAGCATTTGGCTTATAAATCAGGAGCATTTCACTTTGATCTTGTTCCTAACAAATCGCTTCATGGCACAATACATTGGTTCGAAGGCCTGTGTCAAATCACAATAAACTTGGTCCCACATTGATGGCAGTTAAACACAGATAACCATCTTCCGTGGCAATAGAAAACTAATGGAATGATAGAACCACGAGAGATTCGGCACAATGGTGCATGAACGTCTGTGCGGACAAAACAAATCACGTCAGAACATGCTGTCCAGACTACAGAAACATACTTCAGTTTGGGGCTTGATGCTGGCTTTGTAAAAACAACAATAATGAAAAACAACAACCATTTAGCTTTTCTAGTCTTTTCCAGACTGTGTCTACTTCTCAAGCACAGGACTGAACTAAACCGCCAATCTATTTCACAGCAATAGGAGGAGACACATTCTACTGTCCAGGGTGGCTCTCGTCATCTCCCATTGTGCCAGCCTCTGTGAAAAGGGCTGTGATGGGAGTATCACAAAGCTAGTGGTCCAACCTAGTTTAAAATCTCCAGTAGCTTGAGGTCCAGCAGAGTGTATATATACACGCAAGCTGGGGACCTGAAATTCACTTCCGAATTGAATTGAGACATTTTACACAAGTACCAAGCCCCTCACAGAAAATGTACATGTAACGGTTTACCTCCATTTTCACCCCCAGAGCCTAGCGTATGCAAAAACACATTAAGCAAAATGACAAGACCAGCATTTTCAGTTTGAACTTACAAACTAGCGACACCATCAGTTATTGTTACCTAGACTGCACACACACACGCACACGAAATAGAGAAGGCCCCACAGTAAAATTAATGGACCAGGGCACCAGGCAGCCGTCTTTCACCGTTGAGTCTCTGCATTACCAGGCAAACACAAAGAAAGTGAAGTGCATGCCGTAACCAAAACATTTTGAAGGCGATTTTTTTTTGTTGTTTGTTTCCCCGTGATGTTATCGAAAAATTTTCTTTTTTTAAAATTTTCTGTACTATCCGCTAAACCTTTCACAACCAAACTATGCTGTAGTTTTTCAAATACTAGGACAAAGAACACATTTTATTCACACTAGGATATTCACACATTCACAGTGCATAAGCAGTTTTAAAAGAATGAAAGAAAATCTCAGAAATATACTGTACAAAAAAAAAAAAAAAAAAGGGCTGGTCGCTGATCTTATCTTTGAACCCCCAGAATCTATACCAGAACGTCACGGTTTTAATAATGTCGCCTTGCAGCATTGCATTTTATATGTAAAAACAGACTTAAAAAACATTTGGTTGCCATTTTAAGGTGTAATTGATGATAGAACAACAGATCCCAAACTCTCTCAGGACCCTTACACTTACTGCACATGTGTTATTGTTCCCTTAATAAATAAATCTAAAAGAGGCTTAAAAGGGGGATAGTCTCTCCCACTGCAAGAGGAAGGCGTTCATCCACCTTCCCCATGGCTTCTTTAGTCGCACTGAAACGTCTACCATATTTCTAATGGCAAAGTCGGGATACTTCAGGTTTATTTTGCTGCCGTATGTTGACTGCTACAGCTTTACAGACTCAATACCTTGAAGATTGTACTGTATAAATACTAGTGTGCTACAGCGCCGCTCTGCTGGACATAAAGTGGATATACCCACCTTTACTCCATTTTGTTTAATGTTTAACTGTCAAAGTCTGCTGTAGTTAAGCAACTGTGGCCCACCTGTAAAAGCCAATGCTTGGGTTCTATGGTAAGTTCCTTGTGTGGACCAGCCCGGTCTATACAACCGCCATTTTCAGTGAGACGAGGCGCCTTTGAGAAATTAAAAGGAGAGCAACAGCAATACAAATGAAGTGTATGAAACGTTTCTCTATGTATTTATGTAGAGCTAACCGGTGTGGTTTTTTAAGTTGTGTCAAAAGAAATGATTTCATAGATATATATAAAGACACACATACATAGACACACAGGGTAGAAAGTATGTTTACCATCTCAACGCTCCATATCATTGATGTGGTAAACGCACTTTCTAATCATCCTGTGTGTGTATGTGTACATATATATATGGTAAAACAGCAAGCATGGTGTTCATAAATGGGGAAAATTGAAAAAAAAAACTGTAAGCATGCTAACCTATGGTCTAATAATCTAAAAAGTCCCAGAAAATAATACAAAAATAAAATAAAAAGGCAGTTACTTTTACATTTAAACTTTTCTTTTTTGTTTGTTTAAAAAAATGAAAAACAATCGTGCCCTGTAAACACATAAACACAGAAAAATGTAAATTGGCAAAAAACGAGACTGCGAATTGGAACTATATATATATATATATATATATATATATCCAAAGCCAAATTTTCATTCAATCCTTCATTTTAATAAGAGCAAACAAACAGTGAGTATCTGGATGAAAGCCCAGGTATAGGAATGGTATAAGCACACAATGTTCCTCTTTCTAAAGCTGTGTTTACTCAATTAAACTGACAGTGGGGCAGATCTCCAGTATCCCTTGCAATCCTAGCAATGCAGTGCCTCTCATAACAAGCAGTCTCAAATAAACAAAACAAAACAAAAAGAAATGTCTGCAGCCTGACTTGCAATCGGCATGCCAGTTGAAGTTGAAGAGAGAGTTTCACTTTTTTTTATTTTTTTTATAAAACAAATAAACACACACAATTGCAAGTGCACACGACTGGATTTCCCTTCTACAAATCTACAAACAGGAGAACGGGTTTCTTTTTTGTTTGTCTGAGAAATAATAATAAAGACACTGAAGAAAACCCCTTGTTTTGATTATTATGATGATGATGATGATGCTCGTGTGTAATTCTACGTGTCTTCGTTCGTACAGTTTTCTCTCCCGACGTTGGTTCATGCTTTGCTCTCGTTGCCGTTTGTTTGGGTGGCTTCATTGGGGACTGTTTTCACTTCGGCCACAGGCTTCTTGATCTCGGCCTCCTCCGGGTTAGTTTTTTCCTCTACTAGGACCTTCCTGTTTAGGAGAAATGCAAAGAAATTGGAACATTTAGTAGCTCAATTTAAAAACCAAAAAAAAATCAATCTTTCCTCTTTTTCGTCTGGGAAAGGGACAATTTACTTTCGCACTGGGGGAAAAAAATAATAATTCAGAAACAGAAATGCACTTTCCCACTTTGTTAGCTTTGGCGTATAACGGAGCAAGCAAAGACTGCCCCCAGTTTGTTTTATAAGGAGGAAGAATAAACATAACGCTACAAAACTAGCAAGACACAACTTTGTGAATTTATTGCTGGTTTTGTTTTTCCTTCAACTTGCACTGGAGAAAGCTCTGATTAGCCACTACATATCATTTAAATGTGCCTCTGCAGAACCTGCAGTTCAGTATAGAGCAGATGAAGTGGGATACTATGAAACTGAGAATTGATTTTCCTATTTGCCTATGTGGACAAGACAAACTAACAAGAAAATAAAGAAAAAAAAACTGGCAATGATCCTGCTTTACTAAAGATACCTTTAAGCTTACGCTGCAAAACTGACACATTGTAACGCCGGGGTGGAAAATGTTGATTGATGAAACCTAATGGCTGTGTGGCAAAGTATTTAGAGGGGACTTCATGCTGGGATACTGGGATACAAATGACAGTCTCCCTGCAGATGCCTGTTTCCCATAACAAGTTAATGACTGCATCCGCGACTAAGACAAAAACAAAACAGGAACGAACGTGGAAGAACAGCAGGACCCACTGCTCTGAATAAGATTGCTCCTTCCAGTTGATTTTCTGATCTATGCATTATATTTTAAATGTTTTTTTTGTTATGCACTTGCCTTAAGGGTGTCAGCCATTTACACGACAGAACGTTTAATCATCTAAACAGCAGTTTTCTAGGTAGATCTTTGTAACTGTCTGCAGTTATAGTTTTTAGCACTTTTTAGTTTGATGTTTTGGGAACTGCTTTCACGGTTGCGTGTTCTGCGGCCTGCGTGAGGCTTCTTGGCCTGAACGAGGTACTTCATGGATTTACGGTCACCACTTGAGTACCAGGTTCTATTCATTGATTCAATAGCCTTTCCTGGTCCATACGTTCATTATCCATTGTACTGAAACACGTCCGCCTGAAATGAATATCATGTTTCTATAAAGCAGTGCACTGTGTGCAGGCTGTCAGCTTGCTCTATGAAAGATGCCATCTCTTGAATGCGTCGACTGCAAAGTGATGCTGTTCCAACAGCACAAAAGGACTTGTTACAGTAAGTCTAAACTGAACTTACGAATCACAAACACACAAACTGTACCCCGGTAATGACTATTCATATAAAGTGTTGTTTTTAGAACAATGCACGGGGTGGCATCTTGGATAAGCTGTAAAAGGGGGTACGTCTGCTTCTCCAGTTCAGAAATGAGTTTTACCCTACATGATATTTTGATGCTTTTAGGTGAACAATGCACACAAACTGCTTGGAATAAATCCATGCAAGCTCAGGGTTCTCTAATTAAACGAGTCCTTTACTTGTAGATTCAATCCCATTTAAAGCCTCTTGTAGTCTAACTATTGTGAAGCTGTATCATGGCTTCTCCTGTGTGCAGGAAGAATTGGAAACAAAAGAAGGAAAAAGGCTTTTTTTCGTGGTTGAAGTGAATGCCCAGGGCGCATTAGAATGGATCTGCCTCACTGATGTTGGAAGGCACTTTCCAGATAGTAAATAAAAAAGAAATGTGTGCCAAGGGACCTAACAAAGACATGACAAGAAAGGACAATAAGCATGCCAAGTAAATGAGATGTTTAAAACAGTCGCTTTTCAATCTGAGACCGATCCCAAACAATACAAAATACATTTGTGATGTTTTTAATAGTTTTAGTGCTCTATCATTTTCTCTTTAGAAATCTGGTCACGTCGGCTGTTTTGTTTTTTCTAAATCCTATTCAGCATTAATGAAATGTTTTTCTACGACTAGGTAGAGAAGATAATGTAATTCAACAAGCAGTCCCAGTAAGTGTATAGGGAAGATCCTCTGTGTTATTTACAATCGAGTATGTGGTTATATCAGTTTCTGTGATTACACTCAAAATATATCAGTTGCCTTTGAGAATAATAAAAATAAATACAAACATCTTTAGTCCTTTTGCTGGAAAAAAAAGTCCACTCAAAGACTAATGCATTCATTCAGTTAATATTACTCAGAAAGACACAGACATGCTGGGAAATTACTTCTACAAATATTCTCCCTGTATAATCTTTAACAGTTGTGTATTTTAATTTATAACATTTGTAATTGAGCACCTTGATTTTCAGTGCTTTTGTTTGCTGCATTTTCCATTTGTTTTCTGAAAGGAAACTTAACATTAACAAAACTTTTTTTTTGAGGGCTCAGAAGTTGTTTCGTATACATTTTGTAAAATGTAACATTTATTTATTTATTTTTTTTCCTTAAATTTTAAATGCTACACTAAACCTGGCAGCAAGACTTAAGGGATAATAAAACTGAAATTAATGCTGATTTCTGGGAAGGTACCATCAGAGAAAGATTACAAAAAAAAAACACATTCAAATGGCATTAACACCTAGCCGTAACCATTGCACTTGACCAAAGTTCCCAATCAGAAACTCATTAAGCATGAATCTGGACAACAGACGAATGAACCTGCAGTTGTGACTCCTGTCAGCTCTTCAGAGAAACACTGCTCTTGTTACAGGGTTGATTTGAGCAGATTTTATTAGAGCCTTTTACAGCACTAGGGAACCATCTTGCATTGCAGCGACCTCCTATATACGGTAATCCTGGATAACCCCCCAGGTGTTGTTAATGAAGTCAGAACATTTTCTGGAATTATTCCTCGTTGCAAAAGTTTGTAAGAGGGGGAGAGGGGGGGTTTCTTGAAATTCTCATAAGAAAATATACCTATAATATAGCTTCTTGGCTTTACACAAAAAAAAGACTGTGTAAGGTGACTTAAATAAACTAACTTCCTGGCTGTCGTTAGTGTTTAGTTATTAGTTCCAGTAGTGAGACACACATACAGGCAGAACAATGTGCAAGGGCCCTATCCCTCCGCCTGGTGACCATGCTGTGAAATTAGTGAACAACAACAAAAGAAAAACGCCCTCACAAGCATACAACGTGACACAAAGACAGACGAGACCAGGCAAATAAAGACACTAGAACAAACATGACATTCAACACACTACAAGACTGAGAAGAGGCCATACTCGTCCTTGGCTGGAGTGGATGGCTTAGTGGAGTCTGCAGCGGCCGGGGCCGGCACAGCAGCCTGATTGACAGCAGGAGGAGGATCGTTTCCCCAGACAGCGAAAACATCCTTTGCGAGGTCAAGGTCCACTCGAAAGTCTTCGTTCTGGGAGGGCTTCGCGTTGCTGTCGGGGGCAGATGGGTTTTTCGGGCTGGTGGGGTTCTTGGCTGCCTCGGTTGGGCTCTTCACCGCGTTGGGCTGCGCCGCTTCGTTTTCGGGGCTCTTGACGGCTTCAGTTTTTGGTTTCGGGGGCTCGGCCGTGGGAGTGGGGATGGAGACTGCCTCTGGAGGGGCCGTGGGAGCTTGAGTCTTGGTGGCGGTTGGGGCTTTAGGAGCATTGGTGGGATTTGGACTAGGAGCTGCTGGGCTGTTGGGAGCTGGGGCATCGCTGAGGTCCACCAGCGGGGCAACCTTGGATGCAGCTTCAGTGGAAGCAGGTGCAGGAGAGGTTGGAGAGGTGACTCCGGCTTTGGGTGTGCTAGCCTGCTGGACGGGGGTGGAGGCAGGGGCAGTTATACTGGAGGTGAGAGTGGTGGTCTCACTGGAAGGGCTGTTCTGGGCAGTGGCAAAGGTTTCAGTGATGGTGTCGGAGTTAGTGGCCACAGAAGGGATCATGTCCTCAACAGTAGCTGTGGTGTCGGCAGGGTGCCTGTGGAGGATAGGAGTAGAAGAGAGAAAGACAATATAGCAGCAGTGACAGAGAAAAAAAGGGGCCAAGGCACAAACACACAGCGTGCGTGAGTGAGTGAGTGCGTGAGTGTCGCATGCAAGTCAGAAAGCACGAGGAACAAGTCATAAGCACAGGAAGCTAAGCAAGCAAGAAGCTTTTGGTAAGCCCAAGGGGAAGGAATACACATAAGGCAAAGGGTTAATATCACAGCCATAGCAAACAGCTAAAACAGACGCAGCTCTCCCTGCGAATCGAACCAAACTAGCGGCTGGCTTTCCCGTTCTAGAATGTGCATCGATTAAGGCGTTACTGGTTGTCGCAGAATCGCTAGCAGTTTTACACAGACTGATGTGCCTGTACAGAATTCCACACTGAATTGTGTGTTCCTGTAGATATGGGCATCATTTCTTTCAGTTGCCGTATCTGCTATGGCTGTTGTTATCTCTGTAATAATTGTATTTAACCAATTCACTGATGGATGTATCACCAGAGGAATGGTTGGGGCTGATCACAACACAGACACGTTGTACAAAACCACAAAGCCAAAAACAGCAACAACAAAATGACACAATAAGGAACAATGAACAGCAGATGCTAACGCTTCTAAAATCAGGATTATTATTCTTTTTTTTGACAGATTAAAATCACAGATAGTTCATACTTTTTTTTAACACCTTTACAGCTACCATATGCAGTCACATATATTTTTGTGGATTGGTGCCACCCCTTTAGAGAACCTAATATAATAGTTATTCTTAAACACATTGGAGAGTTAACCAGTTTACATCCAGGGCCCAGTACAAATCTGTCCCACTGTCTATGAGAGCACAGATACGAATCAAGAAAAGATCACTACTGTATAGCCCTGGCAAAATATACTTTACCCAACTGCAATGGGATCAGCGCCGCCAATGAATACATTTTAATACCCTTCCTTGAGTTCACAATGTTGAGGAAACCAAGGCGATTAAGAATCGAGTCGTTTGGAAGCGTTTGCTTCCTTTGAACCGAGCTGGAATAATAAGGTTATTCATTCACTGACGAGCCACCCCTGGTTCCGGCTTGTCGTGACAGTGCGGTGATGCACTCCATTTTGAGAGACCCTTTCAGGGGGTTGTAACTTAAAGGCAGTTGAATTGAAGAGGGGTGTGTGGTGTGCTTACTCTGGCTCAGTCAGCGGGGTGGTCTCGTTGGGTTCGGTCAGGTTTCCCCCATCATGATTTGGTGTGTGTTCATCCTCGGTCCGCACCTCCACAATGGGCTCCTTCGATTCGTCTTTGCTGTAGAGAAACACAACTCTGCTTAGCCCCTTAACCGGAAACCACTGTACACAGTCTGCTTAGCCCCTTAACCTACCCAAAATAACGAAGAATATCAAATTAAACACACTGCACTGCACTAGAATGAGCTTACCGTATGAGTACACATTAAATATCTGGATTGTTGCTGATCACTTTTTGGGAAGCAGTGTTTAATTATTATTTATGTATTTGGCAGATGCCTTTATCCAAGGCGACTTACAGGTGTTACAGGGCAGTACAGGGTTACAGTGCAATATTCGTATTTAAATAAGTTTAGAGTAAGTGCAATAAAACTACTAGAATACAATATGAACTAGGATGCAACAAGTTAGGATTACAACAAGTTATATTTACAATGACATAGTGGTGCAATCGTGCAAGGATAGTGCATTAGCGGAGGATCCAGTAACGTGGTGCGTAGGTCAGGCAAGTCCAGTGCAGAGTAGGAGGGGGAGATCAAGCACATTACCTCTGCCTATTGCATTTCACCCACCTGTAACACGCTGCATGACATACATGTTAAATGCAGCACCGCAACATTGTTAATTGGAGAAGTGTCAAGGGTGATCATATATAAAATAGAACCAAAGTAGGTTTTCCTTTGTACTTAGCCCACGGCTAAATATTGGAATTGTATGAAATTGCAATTCCCCTTGAGCAGCTACTCACGAGAAAGCAGCTTTCCCCTCCTCCATGTCCTTGCCCTTGGCTCCCGGGCCAGGCTTGCCACAGACGTTGACAGCGATGCACATGAGAAGGCCGCACTTGTTGAGGAAGTAGCAGGTGACGTCCACGACCACCAACAGGATGATGAAGACGATGATGAGGATCCCCACGATGGCACCCGTGCCCAGGCCGGAACCGGATGCCATTTCGTCTTTGAGTTGAAAGAAGAAGATTGACGTTGTTAAGTACCAATGATAAACTGCTGTGTGCTTCACAACTGTGTTACTCAGGGAAGGAGAAACTATTGTGTTTTCTTGTGGAATCCACATTGAAACCAGGCATGCATTGAAAATAAATATCTAGTAGGTAAAACATTCTTATAAATACGCCTGTATTAGTTTCCCCTGACCTTCCTACAAGAATGGAGTTGCCTCCTCCCCTACAACTACCCTTTCTGCTGGACTTAGAAAATAACAACTGGGGGGGTTTACCCATCCCCTAATTACAAAACTTCAGTCCAAACCACAGAGGGCAGTTCTATAGAGAAACGTGAAATTCTGAACAGTGTGAAATTGACCTGTTGTAAAAAGAAAAGACGTAATTCTTTACATTTCATAAATATTGAACAGAAGACACGTGTTATTTTACAGCTGTCTACATATCTTTTAGATAGGTAAGCGGTTGATGTAAAAACACATTTTACATCCTTACAATGACATAGATTTCAATTCTCTATCAGTGTTTTGTACTTTCATATCAAATGAAAGCACAAAAAATATATACTTACCAGAAATATACCTCAAAGTTTACCAAGCTAAAAAAACTGGGCTACAAACAGGTTAATAATACTATTATGCATACATGTATATAAAGAGGGTTCAGTAAGCTATATATATATATATACACACACATTTACAATACCTTTTCTACCATGATGAAACACACAGAACATGTAGCTCTAGTTTTAAATGAAACGTGACTGGAAGTCGTTCTAATACTGGAGTACGGTTAATGAACAGTGTCTAAACCACAGTGTCTAAATGAAACAGTATTGTTGAAATACATCTGAAAGGTTAGTCTGTTGGTGATATGAAGCCCTATTCACAATCAACGTATGTTTTTGATTTAAGTTTATTCTTTCGAAACTCTCTCTTACCTTGGGGGCAGGGGGTGGGGAGAAAACATATTTAAAGAGTTAACGTTTTGAGAACAGGGCTTGTGGTTCAGAGTCTTCCATGTCACAAACAATCAAGCAAACTACACTGCAATCCGACACATCAGTGAAATAAGCTTTCATTTAAAAATGTCCAAAGAACTGACACACACAAAATGATACAGAAGGATGACGCAGTCAAAAATAAACCCTTTATCACATATTCTTACTGTTTAAATACAAAACACACATCAAATCACACCCAAGTCAAACCCCTTTCCTTTATTTTTTTTATTCGTTTTTTATTTTAACATTTCCTGTTCTGAAAAGTTGTTCCAAGTATACAATAAAGAAAATATTTCTTATCATGTTGTCACACGCATGCATCCCTCTTGGCATGAATACCTATTACCCAGAGTTCTCTTGGCCTGGTTTCCAGGCTGCTCACTGATTGGAGGAGGGCGAGAGAACCGCTCACCATGCTGAGAAGGCGGGTACACATTTATCAACAGTGTGATTCCAAAGACCTCCAAACAAAAAAAAAACACACACACACTCACAGCAAAAGCACATCTATCAACGGACAAAATCTCACCGAATAAAATGACAACCACATTCAGCCAACAGAAGTAATAATAGGCGATTATTACGGCAAATAGCGGTGACATTTCTTGTTGTATCTTTTTGACTTTAGACTTCTTCTCTTCTGTACACAGAAAGAGAGCTCTATTAAAACAATTCCATCTGATTCTTTAGCTAGAGGAAGTGTTTTCTTAAGTCTCCTCAGATGGTAAGCTGACCAAGATTCCAGTTGCTTCCAGAAGAGAAAGCACTTTATTCATAAGACTTTTTTTTTTTTAATGGAACTTTTAATGAAGCATTTAAAACTGGTCCCTGGTTATCCCCTAATCCTGTTTAAACTGGGAATTTCAGTACAAAGCTGGTTCAGACTCAGTTGTTTCTACATGTACTCCAGTGCAGTACTGGTTGCTGCTATCCACCCCAGGACAGCCCTGTAAATGAGATCTTTGATCTATCCTGGATAAGCTGAACTTGAACGGAACGCGCCTGCAACGTTTCAGTCTTTTAAATGATACTTATTAGCAGGCATTTTAAGCCACCTGATCGAGCCCTTTCATTTGCAGGTGTACACTAGCTCCCACCTCGTGCTAGGAGTGCTTGTTTCAGTAGCGTTCATTCTTATGCTGGTACTGCACATGTTTGGTCTCCACTTTCTCAAAGCCCAGCTCTTTTATCAATGCTGCACACATCGTTCTCCTCCATCAGTTATGAACAATTCCATTCCTCTCGCTAGTTATCAGTGTGTAGTGTCTCTATGAGGATGTCTTATGCTAAATCAAACTTTAATTCAGATTGATGAGTACAGCATGTCAAAGCTATCGCCCATGGCTCAAGTCGTCTGTTGTGTTCAATCTTTCACTGATTTCTCTAAGGGAATGCATATACCTAATTCAGCTGCAAATGCACCCTCATAACATGAGCAGACAAAATAAAGACATTGGAATACATCCAAACTCAGCAGCACTGTACTAATGTCATTGTCTTAAAACAGGACTAGAATGCTGCCATATCTACAGCACTGATATAACACAGTATTTGATGTATTTCAAGTGCATTCGTTCTATCAAACTACTTCATTTAAACATTTTCCTGTTGGTCGTAAACTTAGGGTTCAGTAATAGCTAACCTGCAACAAATCCTTGGTCCTGCAGTTTGTACTGTATCAGTGAATATGCTGGCACATTTCACATGCATATCT
This sequence comes from Acipenser ruthenus, assembly GCF_902713425.1. Classification (NCBI taxonomy): domain Eukaryota; kingdom Metazoa; phylum Chordata; class Actinopteri; order Acipenseriformes; family Acipenseridae; genus Acipenser; species Acipenser ruthenus. The sequence goes on along the minus strand of NC_081227.1, from coordinate 1,152,928 downwards.
GCCTCTGCCAGTGTATTGTACTTGGAATAAATAATACAGAACAATGCTTCCTCTAGCTAAAGCAGTTCTCCAGCTCATGGATGATGTACACCTCTGGGTAAAGCTGCTCTGCTAATGAGTTTAACAATGATATTTGTGTGTATTTATAGATGTGATCACATACGCTGTCAATCTTCCACACTTTTATGCTGGGTACGCAGGGACAAACATTTCTACTGAGCTCTGGAGTAAAAGCACAGGGGCTTAGGTGAGGGTGGACAACAAAGCCGCCCGAAATGTGCCTGCAAGTCTTTTTCAGGCTTCGAGGCATTCAGAACCCACAAAAAATAAATACAAAATAATATCATGCATCGGCCATATTCATAATGTGTGGTTCAGCTTTCAGTCGGCAAACAGAACCTTGACCAATGGATTTACCAACACATTCTGTATAGCATGTCAGCAGCTTATGCAAAGCAAAAGCATGCTCTGATGGATTTCAACAGCAGGAGTTCACTTTGCATACTGCGATGGTATGACCACTGGCGTTAAAAACATATTTGCTGCATTTACCTGGGTGTACGTCAACCTGGCACAGAAACTGATCCTGCATTCTCTCAAATCCAAAAGATTATTACTAGCAAAAAAACAAACAAAAAAACATACTCATTGTTTCAGGAGCAAATTGGGTCTTATAATAACTAAAATGTATTTGTCATTTGATAAGTAATTATTTTATCTTAGATCATCTCTGTGTAAAATAAGTTTGTATCTATTTTAATGAATAGTAGATTTAAAAACCTCTAACTCATATAAAGCAGCTATTTCTTGCTCGGTGATTAATTGACTCACACTAAATACAATACAAATACACTGAAAAGGGGTAAGTTCGGTCAGTATTTAGCTCTGCTGCAGTTTATATGATTAAAGCTAGATCTCATGGTCTATAACAAACTGCTCCTTCCCCTCAGCGTCATTCACACCCATAAAACAAGGAGACAACATTTTACATTCAGCTTTTTATATAAATTGACAAGGTTGGTGATTTTTTTTTTTTATCCAAAACAAGTTGCATGACAAATACAGAAATACAGCTGTGATTAAAAAATGGTGCTATTATTAACATGAATTAGCCTAAGGAAACAGCCCTAGGGGTTGAGTATGATTTACCTTATGTGTCCATAGTTTTGAAGTTTAGTTTCAGATGTACATGTTTAGGCAGTTACAGCATGCGGCCACATCTAGATACAGCGTTTTGCACAATGTTACATGGAAGAAAGGGCTTTACATCCATTTTTATTAGCTAACACAACTCACTGCCTCTCTGGATGTGAATAGAAAGATTGTAGTCTGGTACAAACTACAATACAGCTTTTGAACAATAAACGTTCCAAGGAACAGCCCCCCCCCCCCCCCCCCCCGGACTATATGCAGATATTTATTTTTTGGGGAGTGGATTAAAAGGCATACAAAATGAATAGCCAGCCTTGCTATGAAACAGCAGGCGTTTCCTTTCTTTACTGAGTCTTTATGAGAGGAAGATGACAGTCACTGCAGAGAGCAGGAGGGACACAAGGGTGTATGTCACTGATGAGCTCCCCAATGTTGCTGGAAGCCCCAACATGAATGGTTCCAGGAAAGATTTGTAAAAATAAAATCAAAATAGAAATAAAATCGGTGCATATGACAATGTGATGATCCATTGGCGTCCAAGGTCACAAATGAACACGGACAAGGGGAGGAAGGTAAGGGGAGAGGGGGGAGGGAGAGAGAGAGAACGAGAAAGAGAGAAAGATAGAAACATAGGTCATAAATACAGAAACTTAAGAATCAAAGGTAAATTGAAATGAAAATAAGTCAACACAGGTTAGAGAAAAGTTAAGTGCACATAACTAGAAGCCAAAAAAAAGAAAAAAAAACAGCGAGGGAGAAGCTGAGCTGATGACATGGGACGACATAGCAGGCCAAAGGTTAAAGTGTGAAGGTCAGTAAAAGGTCAGCAAATGTGGATGTGGTGATTCAGAAGGCTGTAGTGATTAGACGTGTGTCGGGAGAAACAATGAACATTGAGAAAGAACAACTTCCCTGTTTTGACAGAATAAGTTAATCTGCTCAGAAAAATCTACCCCACCCCGCACTCCTATCTGCAGTGCAAACTCTACACCCAAAACACAGCAGCGACCATTTCTGTTGTATCCATTCCCAACATGGAAAGTTGTCCTTTAAAAAAATAAATAAATAAATAAAATTGCGAAGAATGTTTCTAGATGTAAAACACTGAAGTAGTAATGATGATTGAATGCATTATCTGGGGTTATTACGCACTCTGCAACAAGTATACTGGCAAATAAAATAAATGAGCACCAGCCATGGACTGTGCCCTGCTCAACCTTAGCTTGGGAGGTTTGGATAATTTCATTAGGACCAACTAATTCCATCCTTCCAGCACCATTAAACTGTGCCAGCAATATTCCTAGCCCTGGATATTTCAACCAATACCACTGGCATCTAGGTTACACTCAGATAAAACCCCAGAAAGGACAGTTAACCCAGTCGTGCATGAGGAGACTGTTAGACATTGACATCAAGCATTAGCACACTTGCAATGCAAAAGACTTACCTGCACTTGCATGCTTTATGAAAATCTACCAGCTTTTTTTTTTTTTTTTAATCAAAAAAAATAAAAAAATAATAGCTGTTCATAGCATCAAAAACAGAGGTGAGAAAAGCACGCCGTCTTGCGCATCTGTTAGCAACGGTGAGTTTATTTTTCTAGGTTTGCAACAGGCGTTATCAAATTGATAACTGTTGAGAGTTCTGGGTGTAACCAGGACACAGCAGTTTGCAAGTTATCTTGATCTCTAACCCCAGAATCATGTTGGCTACCAGTGATGCGACCAATTTAGCTGCCATCCAAACCTCCAGTGCTGTGTGGCTGGATCAACCCAAGCGTATGGGAAAGCATGTCCCTGTGTCATGCACTTGCTGTTTGCTGGTAATATTTCACTGAGTTAAAGCACTAACAGATTATTCCTGTCAAAAGCGTTACCATGCAATATCACAGGGCTGCATCACCTTTTGAGAAACTGAGCAGTTTACGAGCATGAATTTAACAGAACCAGGGTGCAGTTATTTCTTTCTGAAGATATGTAACTGGCATCCTAAAAATGTACCGAATACCAAATCTCTTCAATAGACTACGTGATTTGAAGACCAGTTGTACACGCTGCCTGCACGTCCCTTTTAATCCGATCTGTTCTCGGATTAGGATCAGTTGCTCTTAAAAGTACACAGAGCTAACAATCTTAAATCTTCTCTACTATGTGTCGCCAGCACTTCCCAGGTCCTACAAAAACACATCCAAAATGACTTTTAAAACCTCCCATGAAGACTGGACGTGCTGTGCGAAGCGCAGCTTCAGATGCATTGCGATGGGGAGGCAGCTCTGCTGCCCTGTGATAAATGCACAGCTGTATTACAAAGAGCACTGTCAGCTGGGTGCAGGCCTACAGCGACCCTTTTAAAATAAGCTTGGGATTGCGTTGTTTTTTTTTTCCTATAGCGGAAATGCGGTTACCAATTTATTTTAAAGCATAACAGCGGCGCTGAAGGTGACCCAGTATACTATCAGTGTTCCTTTTTTAAAATGATCAGAGCAAACTGCGATGTATGCGGGGTGCCAGGGCCCGACACCCGACTGTCAGTGCTGCTGTTAGCATTGTGGGCGTACCTGGCATGGAGGTGGGTTCTGGAACGGTCCTGAAAAATAAGGTGCTTGGTTTTGATTTTCCTTGCTGGTTCTCCGCCACCACGTAAATCTCATACTCTGTGTTCCACTCCAGACCTCCGAGAATGGCGTACTCGCTGTCGGCTGGCAGTCTGATCTCTGGTTTCCAGTCGTCCATTTGTTTCTGCGTGAAAAGAACCAGGGCGAGAGAGCACGGGGCTATGAGGGGGAAATCACACCAGAGACAGGGGAGCCCTGCCAGCTTGTGTACACTCTCTCCACGGACCTCATTTCAAAGCTTTTGAATGGACCTTGTCAAAACTCTATTCAATCATCTGTCTGTCCCCATTTGGTCTTCAGTTCGGCAGAGTACATGCACATTATTGCACTTTGTAATACTATACAATTAGACTTATTGGGTGAGCACTGTTTTTTCATTCTTTATGAGTTTCCAAACAGTCCACGTGCTTCTTTTATACCGTGGTCCTGCCAGTTAGTCCTATATTATAATGTCCTTAACCTCTTTTTAATTGCATTCAACTATCAAAGAAAGTTCTTTCAGGAGACAAGACTTTGTACAAGCACAATTATACAGTAGTGCTGGATACTTCCCATTAATGATGGTCTTTGATCATCGGGACTGGTTAAGCACTATAAAATCAGCCCTTGCCATTTTAACACACAGCACAGGAAAAATGCTACAGTAGACACATATATATTGTAATGAAATTACATGCACAAGTATACAGACTCTGCTAAAGGCACTACTTTAGTAACACTGAATACATACTGCAGTATAATTCTGTAAGGGGTCTGTGCTGCTGAAGATACTCACAGCTCTGTACCGGACTAGGTAATGTCTGATGGGAGAGCCGCCATCATCCTGCTTGATCCAGTTCACTTTCAGAGTGTTTCCAGACTCATACGGCTTCCCTTCCAGTTTAGGAGGACTGGGTTCCCCTGTGAAGAAAATATTGCCGGCACTGCAATTAGGAAATATGGAACACGACTGCGCTGGGTTCTGGAGTTCAAAGAGCCTAGCTGCAACAATGATTCCATTTCCATTTAATATACAAGTGAATTGGTCCCACTAGTCCAGTTAGACTCATGCGCCATTTTCTTTTATGCTACTTTATACGGCTACAACAAAAGCCTTTCAAAAGGACGAGGATCAGCGCAAACCCTTTTGATCTCAAGGGTTGGGCTCAATCCTAAGCCTGTTGGCTCTTTGCAGTTTGAAGCACTTGGTTCAGTTCAAAGCAATTAAGCATTTTTTTTTTTTTGTACCGTTTAGAAAAAGCTCCCTGGACGATATCTGTTAACATTTTACAGCACACAGAACGGGGATAGCGCTTCATTGAGTCGAGTTCTTCTGCTAAAACGAATGTATTCACGTTTTCCTATGGGTCAGTCATACCCTTCAATTAGTGTGACAGTCCCACTGTGCATGCAGCAGCACTTCGATTCCTGTTATCTTTAATTAGGGTTATTTAGACAGCGTTGGCTTAATACATAACAATATGTGGTTAAATGCAGTGACACGGCGAGTGCTTATTTAAAATACATATTAACTCGTGCTGGGGACTATCCAATTGATTGAAACAGCAGTGGGTTTAAATTCCACCACTGTTTAAATAATTCATAAATGTTATGAAAATCAATCTTTCTTGTCTGTAAAAATATGAAAATAGCTCAGGTTCACATTTGAATGATTTAAAATGACCCCCCCCCCCCCCGCCCCCCACTGTTCAGACCGCATTTTGCCGACACTAATGCTTGAGAACGTTGTATAAATGAGATCCTATGGCGTACAGAATCGATGTAACTCTGGCTCTTTCAAGCAAAGTGCACCTTACAAAGTTTGGAAAAGAAAGACCATTTCAGTGTTGCAGTTTGGGGTTTGCAAATGCATTTTTGTTCTCCTGACAAGAGACAAAATCTCAACGGAACAAACTCTGTGGAAGTGGGCGAGAAGACTTGTAAAGTGCAGAGCGCTCCCTCAGGGGTCTTTGTTCTAGATCCTAGCACTCCAGTGAAGAGACATGTGGCAAATCTAATTAGCTTCAACATGTTGTTTGGACAAGTTACCAGATTACATCTAATTATTATATGTATGGTGGTGAGGGTGTGCAGGATACTTGCACAATTAAAAACATTTACAGCTACAGCTGAAATTAGCATGATAATTAAACTCTCTCAGAGCGCACACTTCCTATCTCTTTGCTACAATTAAAATGCGATGCTTACATGGGTACTTTTGGTCACTTCATTTATTAGGGGCCTCTGCCTTGACACAGATACAAGAAATCAATTATGTTGCAACTGCGTTTGCAAGAGTAATTGAGGTTAGTCGACAGTGGCAAAAAAATAATAATATGAACATTTTGCTATTTTTTAAGTAACCACAACAACGTCTTATTATAAGTAGGCTGTAATCAATTCTAAATAATAATATCATTCTGTTTAACTGTCAGTAATTCAGGAATTATTATTGCTGTAACATGGAGTTGTATGACATACTAACACTTTTGCTTTGAAGCTGAACCAATCTGGCATTTAAATTTATTTTCATTTGCTTTGAGGAGATCCTTTTTTTTTTTTTTTTTTTTTTTTTTACAGCGTTGGGGACGAAATGCTTTTCCAAATGGTTTATCTGGAAGACAACTTCATCCCGAACTTGATCGTATGGGCAGTGTTTACAAAAAAAAAAAGACTCAATGACAATACAGGCTTAAAGTCTTTGTAAATCTGGGGCAATATCTACTGATAACCCTTTCCAGTTCTCCAACTGAAATTAAAACACTCAGTATGGAGCTGATGTTTTTCAAACAGAAATAGTTCAGAAGCTCAACATTTTTTTTTTAATTGTTTGCAGCAAATATTATCTCGCAATATACAAGATGAGCCACTAAAAGTGAACTACTATCACTTATCACAACACAATCCATAACACATTGGTCCCCATGAATTAAAGCAAGAATTTAAACAATCTTGTAATTCAAATATACATCGCTGAAAATGAAATAAAAAGAGTTAGTGGCAAAGAAATCATTTAGAGGTGAAGAACTAGTTCAGTCATGAGCATCACTCCTATTGTTAAGTGTTCACAATTGCTAAGGAGGAAAGAAATCATGAAGCTTATGAACACAGGGTTATTAGTTAAGAATAACATGCTCTAACATGCAACACTGCGGTGACTCACTATGTCATGATAGTGACCTGGTTTGTGCATCGTAGTTAATGAGAACTGCTGGTCCCATTTACACCAAGGGTCTTCATTTACAAAACCAAGGACCACTTAAACAATCCATTTAACTGTAAACCACTTTAAAAACACAACATCTATCATTTCCTGTTCAGAAATTGTGTTCTAAAGATAAAAAAAAAAAATAATAAATTAATTTTAGCGGGCTGACTGTCAACAATGATGGTTTGGTGCCAAAAATATTGTTCGCCTGCTGGTCAATATTGTAATTACACTACTCTCTGCCAAGCGTTTCTCTCGGGGATAAAAACATCTAAATGGTCTGCACACCTTTATGGTATATAGGGAGCCCTTAATGAGTTGGCACAGCTCTGAAGTATCAGTGAACCAATGCAGTATTCTTCTTGTCTAGCATCACTTTGTATATCATTTTCTTTTCCAGTCATCCTGGTGGCTCTTTAAAACTCAGAAGATTAAAGCACACCTCTTCTCCAACACGTCTCCGCTCAAAGTGCAGCTGGTACACCAGAGTGTGACTGTTAACCTTTCCCCCCTGCAACATTCCCCCCAGTGGATGAAGAAACGCATTGGTAAGAAATACCACAGTGAACAAGTGTGGTGTTTCCTCCATTCAGGAAGGCAGGTTGGTACCATCTGAATCACGCTGAGTTTTAAAAAACAGAACAGGATATACAAAATGGATCGGAACGAGAAGAAGGATGCATTAGTTAGGATAACTGTGGGATTTCATTCAAGCAACCAAGTTGTTTTTAAGGCCTAGTTGCAAACACGGTTTATTGTTTACTCGTTTTGTCCATCCTTCCACCCTGAAAGTTGGTAACTAAAGCAGGTGTAAATGGGACTCAGGTTAGGTCAGTAGGTCAAAACACACACCAGGTGAAGAAGAGGTACACTTGCAAGACAAAAACACGAACAAAACATGCAAAAAGAGAGGCTTTCCAGTCCGCCAGGACGTGACCCAAAAGGCTTCAAGAATAGAAAGAGAGGGGGTTAAGAAAGAGACAAAGAAACTTGCATGCATGCAGCAATGTTTGGCTGTTATCTCTGTTAGTCCTTTTGGGGAAAGTGGTTGGGTCATTGTTCCATGTCCCCTCTTCATATAAAACAATAAAAAAATAAAATACAAAAAGAATCCAACTAAAGTAAAAAGTGCAATGCTTTTGAGCAGTTCAGTGGCTTCACAAGGTTTGTCGATTGTTATTCATTTAGAAGTGTGAAAAGGTTTTTATTCTTTGGTAGCAGGGGAAAGCGGTGTCAAAATAAATTTCAAACGTGAGGTTTTGTTAGCTTGCAAGTGTGGTGTTAATGACGGATAATTTGGATCACTGTATCATTTTTTGGTAAAAATGAGGAAAGATTGGTCTAGTTAGAGGTCAACCATTTGTTTTGTTTGTAGTACTGGATTTCACCCCCAAACTACTCTGGCATGAGCTGGCTCTTAATCTGCAAAACCTAAGCATTAAGCAATACACTCTGCTGGTCTAGCAGTGGAATCAGATGCTGTGGCACAGCAACCACTATAAATCCAATCCAACAACTGCTACTGTAATTTACATTTCACATCCATTACACAGTTTCCAAGTGTAATGCATCTGAAGTTGCATATGTCTACTGTAATAAAGTGCCATATTGATACATACATATCGTATATAATAATTTCCAGGCTATTGCTGGGACTTTGGTATCAAATTATTGATAATAATATTTAATAATCTGGTATCAAATTGTTAAAGATTATTAATTTAACTAAAGCAAAATGGTTGAACGTCCAGGTTAAATTTCAAATTTGGTTTTACATGACAGATTAAACATGCAAAGATTGTTGATGGTTTTTGTTAAGTCTGAAGCCCATTTAAGAAAGGGGATTGTGTCTAACTTGGTCCCAAGTGAAAGATCAAGCTACAGAATTGTTGCCCTACGTGAATTTGACCAACCAGAACAAAGAGTTTACCTTCTGTTAGCCAGCGTGGACGACATCATCAGCACCATGCAAGCCACATGACAAAGTCACATGATACGCACGCACATGATTGGTTGAAAGGAAAGTGGAGGAGGTCACATGGAAAATACAAAAAAATTAACAAATTGATGAAAACATGGTCAAGGTAACAAAATAACAAGAGTTAAAAGACCAGAAAAAACAAACAAAACACTTAAAAAAAAAACACATTAAAACCATGAAACAATAGGGAGATTAAAACAGTATTTCCTCTGGCTGAAAGAGATAAAAGACTTAAAGCATTTTCTTAATTTTCTTTTGGTTAAACATGTAAAGTAAAGCGAAGCTTCTTTTTGCATACTATTTAGCAACACTGATTAAAAGCAATTTAAAAAGAGCTACAGAGGAAACTCTGCAGTATTAAAAAAATACTGTTCGACAGCAACCAACCACAATATATAATGCACATCGCGAGACCGTCAACTTGGCGTGTAAAAACTCACTTTACTTGTTTCATTGAAAACCCAGGCGCTGAAGGAAGACAGACAGACAGGCTGGCTGTCAGCCCAGGACTCAAACAACAGCCCTGCTTCTAGGAAGGCCAGATACCCAATTATTTTAGCCCTGGCAAAGTAATAAAAATCATGTTGCTCTGCTCAAATCTCACTCTGCCAGATGTGCAAGAGGAGTTCTTGCCAGTTTCATTGTTCAAATGAAGCGTTTTTTGAAATGTCAGCACGATCAGCTCTGGTTTATAACCGCTCCGAACGGTTGGCTTTACAGTTACGGTTTAAATAAAAACAGAAACAGAAAATGTAAAGCCCCAGTTACTATAAACTTCAAAAGAGTGTTGTCTACAATCAAGTTTAAGGTTTAGTCGATCTAAAACTAGAGCGATATCGCTGTTAAATTGTGGCTTTTCCTCATTGGAACTAAAAGCCATCTAGAAACCGTCAGGGAGCTACATTCCTGTTGGTGTAAGATCCTTGTTTAATTTGTATTGTGTGTTTCGGAGGGATACCCCACCTATAACTCAAGGCCTACACACAACTCGATGGCAGTCTCTGGAATGATGTATTTAACGCAGTCCTTCCAGTTTAGTGTCGTGTACACATACCAACCTGGGTTTAAGCAATGGAAAAACAATGTTATTTTCTACAGGCCAGGTTGTTAATAAATCATACTTACTGTAGTTTCACTGTAAAAAAACAAAATGCAATTAATAATGAACACAATACACACAATGGCTCGAAACTATGATTTTCCAGAATTACAAAAGCAGTATTCATAACTATACATATTTCATGAAACTGAACACTAAGCAGTAAGAGGCAGTTGTTATATGCAAGAGGTTATGGACTAATGCTTTGTAATTGAAACACCATCGTCCCATAGCGAAGTTGTCCTCATTTGATAGGAATGTTTGGGCAGGATTTCACCAGCTCAGAATGTTCTATCCCACACTGGTCCTTTTACTAAAGAGAGGATGTTGAGGACAACGCTAGATGTCAGGGTTGACACAGAATGTTATAAGGAGAAGATCGCATACTGTGCAAGCAGCAAAAAGGAAATATGTCATCTGTCCACAACCAGTAGCTCATACCTCACACTATTCTGTCCAGGACAAATTGACCTAAATAAAAAAATGTGTACAATAAACCATGTTACAGCTACTTAGGGGTTGGCAAAAGTTTTATAGCACACCTGGGAATGGGATTTCATAACCTCTCAAACACGCAAGGCTGGTGGTGAAACATGCTTTTAACATCTACCTGGCACATTTATCAGCAACGCTATAGAAATCCAGAAAGGTCCCATTGCTCTCCATTTATCACCTGTGTTCTGCTTAACAAAAACTTTTAGTGCCTGGAATGAGTCCTAGATAACGCTCTTCCCCGCTGTGTAGGCAATGACAATTCAAATAAACAATGGCATCTGTATCTATAGAGAGCTGCTCACAAAGACTTTGCCCGGCTGTTGTTATCCAAAGTCAGCAGAAACGAGGCTTTTTGCAGCCTCTCGAGCAGCTGTTCCATCACCTGGTTCTGTAGATTGAGTTTTACAGAACTAATTCCACGTGGTGACGACAATTACTGTACCCTGCTGTCCAAGACACCAAGAAGATCACCTTATACAATACAATCGGACACTTGCTTCATGCAAAGAATAAACCATTAATAATAATACAATGACATGTAGCAGACCAAAGCCAAGGGTGAGAAGACAAGCATTCTGGGATACCATCATGAATTCATGCAGTACCAGTATTACTAAGCACTGCACTCTAGAAATAGGATCCAACTGTCCCATCCTAGTTCCCTGAACAAACACATCCTTAGCACTTCTAATGGTCCTTGTTATTCAGACATTCTTGATTGGAAACCACCCAAAAAAGTAACCTTGCCAATCTTTAATATACCGCATTCATCAACCAGGACACTACTGCAAAATTCAAGCATCACTCTGCAGCAATTCAATGCCGGGGGGAATTGAATCATTTTGTTATAAAATTGAGTACAAAGATACACTCTCACTCATATTTCAAGTACTAATGTAAGTGAGCCGATAACACCTTAAAATGGAAGTCTCTCTCTCTATTTGGTCGTACTAAAGGTGTGAGTAAAGATACCCCATTCTCTGTTAGTAAACCGAAGAGCATCTTACGCAGCAGTGAAGCTAACTTACCAACATCTGTCGTAAGTATCTCAGTGAATGCATCAGTTGCAGAGAGGGTGGATTCTAGATACACTGAGCTGGTGTATAACATTTCAGAGGTCACAGAGACAGGAGTTGCAGCTGAGAGGAGGAATACATTGGCAGCAAAACATGGCATTTAGAAAAGGTCAGGGAAAGAAACATGGAAAGGCTGTCAATATCCAATCAAAAGAGACAGCTTTTCATCCTAAATGACAGCAGGACTGACTTAATTCATGTTTAAACCAAATTTAAAGAAACAGAAAGCATGCCGATTGTTTACTCGAGCAGCAAGTGACACTGGGAACAAACAGGTCCATGCTAAATAAATGAAATCTAAATGCAATTCCATAAATACTATTAAATCAAATTTAAAGAAACAGAAAGCATGCCAATTGTTTATTCGAGCAGCAAGTGACACTGGGAACAAATGGGTCCATGCTAAATAAATGAAATCTAAATGCAATTCCATAAATACTATTAAAAAAAAGGCTTTAGACAGGATGCTTGTATGACAAATATGACAAATAGAGTTCACCTAGAAAGTGTACTCGCTGAAGCATTACAAAACCATTGCTCCCCACATGGAAAACATATTGTTTTACCATTCTGTCCATGAAACAGCTCCATACCTAATAAAACATGTCTGCAGGATAAACCTCCAGCAGGTTTTATCTCCACACAAGAATCTGTGTAGCTCATGTTTAGAAACCCAACGACAACGTATTTCTAACATGCGTACTGTGGCCACTTTTGTATCCTTCGACAAACAGTGAAAGCGGCTGTTTCTAGAAGGCAAAACATTTCTTCCAAGCTGTCATCCAAAAGGGAATTTAAAATGGTGCATTTTGACTTTCAACCATCCTCATTTCCTTTACGGAGTGACGCCTCTACAGCAGCAAACAACAGGCCATTCCTGGAAATCCTTACTCACTGTCCTCGACTGGGTCTCCAGAGACTGGAGTTGCAGACTGTGTTGTGAATACGCTTGCCACTGTGGTTTCAGGTGGATTCCCAGACGCTGAGTCTGTGGGCTCGGCAGTCATTATAAACTTGAATACGTTTGCTCCTGTTTCTTCTAGAATTAGCTGGGTGGTGCTCACCGTTACTCCGGTAATAAGCTCTTGAGATGCGAGGGCTTTGGTTGCTTGTAAACTTTGCTCCTCTTGAGCTGCTGTGATACTCTCTATCTCTCCAGCAGCCGCTTCCATAGATATTTTTTCCACTTGGCCCCCAACTGGATCTTCTGTAACTTCTGTAATGTACACTACAGGCACTATGCCATCCGTTTCCACTGTGGGTAACGCAGTGCCGACAGTATACTCTTCCAGGACCAGGTTAACAGGCATTCCGGTTGGGTGTTCAGCAGGAGACTCCACAGGTGCTCCGGTGGCCAGCTCTGACACCACCTCTGATGGAACTGTTCCTAATCCACCCATTTGAACCACTCCTGGCTTTTCGGTTGGACTTTCTTCAGTAGCTGGAGGCCTTTCCGTGAGTGGTCCTGCACCACGGCCAGGTTCAGTGGACTCTGGCACGTGATCAAGCTGCATAAGGATATCTGTCCCCTCGATTGCACCTTCTGATCCTGTTGTTTCCACAGTCGCTTCTTCTGTGGCATCCATTTCCTTTTCTATCATTTGTACTGTTGTTACTTCCTGCACATGTGTTCCCTCATCTGTTACCACCACGGGTAGGACATCAGCTTCTGCTGTTGTTAATTCATCTGCAGTTTGCTCAGTATGAAGCAACACCAGAGATTCAGCAGATGAGAAGGCCTCACCCTGTGGATCTCCTGCAGCAGATGGATGTAAAGGTTCTTCCTCAGATTCAGCAGACTCAGTTTCACCCTCAGTAGGTTCAGTGGGTAGATCTGTGGCCACAACCACGTCCACAGGAGCTGTTGGGATCAAGGGAATGCTTGACACTTCAGTTGTGTCTCCTTCGGTTGGCTCTACAGGGATATCATCAGCTCCTGATGAAAGCTCTTCTACGTAGGTTACTACAGCCTGTTCCAGGTCTTCTTTGTCTTCTTCCAGCAAGTTTGATGAACTCTGCTGCTCATCACCTTGAGTGTCTTCTTCAGATTCTACAAGTGCACCCCCCTGGGCATTCTCATGTTCTTCGTTTGCTGAAAATAGCCGGCGGGCACCAAAGAAAGAGATGCGGTCTCCTTTCATGAAAGCAGACTTCAACTGGTGGGCTTTGAATTCCTTTGTAAATTGATTTGCTTGAGGGGGATTATAGTTCATAAGAGAGAAATCAATTTCCTCTACCAGCGGAGACTTAGAGACAGGTGCGTAGGACAACAGCAGGACAGTAAGAAGCTTGTACTCTGTGCATGCGACAGAAAGAAACATTATTTTACGCAGCTGTTAATAAATAATTGTGCGGACTATTACATTACCTCGTGCTTTGTAAACCTGTAAGAAGCAGGGTTATGGGGTGTTTTCATTTCGTGCATTCTGACCATGAACTAGAATACAATTTCTCCACTCAATGGCACCTAAAGCTTGTTAGACTGATCAGCGTACCGTAAATGTAATGCAATCCTAAACAAAAACACAGCTAGATTTTTATTAATTCCCTTAAGAAACACACATACAGCAACACTTCAAGGATAAAAGTGGCACAAAAAACAAGGTGTGTTTCACAAAAGGATCATGTCTAATATTTGAAAACCATCTTTCGATTAAAACCTCTGCCTTTGCATTAAACGCATGCTTCTCAATCAGAGAACATTATAAAAAAAAACAACTCATTAATCATTTTCCATATTGGCATTTGCGCTTTTAGATCTGTTTAAAAAATGACACCAGGTTAAGATTTGACAGCTTATGCTGACATCAGAATAATATTAGGTCAGTGCATTATAGAGGGATCAACTGCTGTTAGCTGCTAGTTGCAGAATAATGACACTCAATACCAGACCAGGACAGTCAGGGAAATCATTATAGTACATGTGACGCCTACAGACAGATGTAGGCAAAGATACACAGATTTAATATAACTGCATGTCATAGTCAATGAAGATGTGCACTTTTAGCTTTTTGTTTCATTGGTTATCGTAAAAGCAGATGGCAGTACTGAGGGTATATAGTCAGATTTGTGTGCTCTGTGTTCCACGTTTTTTAATTAAAAGACGATTTCACTCTGTCTTAGATAAACTCAATCCTCAACAGGAAACCTCACGTTCAATTTACTTTTTAGTATTATTATTATTTTAAAACCATACCTCTCCTGACAAAAATGTAGCCAACCGAGAAAATGTTTTGAAAACCATCAAATGTAGTCTGGAAGTAAATGTGATTTATTTGCATGCACTTTCTTAGGTTACCTATCAACTGTATTACAGTTAAGCGATGCACACATACATCTATGGTGAAAGCAAACAGATTAAGATTAAGACAGCCGGTAAGATCAATGACTGCCTTCATTTGTTGTGGATGCTGGTTTATTACATTAAATTATGATCCATTCTTCACTGTCAAGTCGTAAATTAAAACGAGAAAAAATATATGGCAAGTTGCATGCAATTACTGGAGGCATTTAGTTCGACATCTGCTGCATGCTAAGGACATTATCTTCTCAACGACTAGATTTCTTTAATCAGCACTAAAGGCTACCCAGTTACATCAAAAGGCTACTAAAAAAAAAAAAAAAGATAAAATGAATTATCTTTTTTATTTTCTCTTTCCCCTGACCCACACCACAGAGTGAATATTTTCCTTTTCAATCTGAAAATCAGCACACTGGGTTCAATGGTAAAATATTCGACGAGGCACAGGCTGGTTTTGCTTTGACTGCGAGGGAACGACTGGCAGCTTTTACAAGGACAGCGTGGGACACTGCATTTGTTAGAGGACCCATTTGATTGAGGGCTCTAAAAGGTTGGCTATTTAAAATAAATCACGTGAATTAGCAAACTCCTCCATTTCATTTTATGAGCAGGGGCAGAACATGCCCACTTACACTCACACGATTAAACAGAATGAAGCCTAAATAACGCAATAGGATAAGCATTTGTTTTTTGTTAACTAACTTCGGAACCAGCTTCTGCAAGGTGTATATATATATATATATATATATATATATATTTCTACACACACACACACACACACATACATACAGTACGTATATTTAAGACTGCATTTGTGCTTTTCTATCACAATGCTGCCTGATTGCACTTGACTAATGTTTAGTAAATGTCTGACGACCCTGGATCATTGCATACCCAATCATCTACCCTATTTACATTGATAACAACAGGTCTTCAGGAGAGCGTCTTTCTTAGATTTACACTGAATAGCAGGGAAGGACGCCTCACGCTCCATTGGATTTTATGGGCCCCTGTCTGGTGATGTAAAAAGATTCATCTTTCACTGCAATGCTTTCGGCATGCAGACCGCTGTCGGGGTGCACCCCTCTGAAAGCATCTTGAGAATTAGTGACCGTTAAAATCTATCAGTCGTAGGTTGTGACACAAGCCTGCAAGCTGCTAATGTCCTTTTGATTACACAGACACGGTGAACCTGTTCAGGATACTCTCTGCTTTAATGTGCTTGGCTAAATAGATAATAAATAATAAATAAGTCAGTGAGGATGTTTAAGTTAAAGTAGTCCAAGATTAAACAGGGTCTGTGAAACCAGCCGCAAGTGTACAAGACTATTTTTCCTAAACAATACATTTCTCTACTAAGGCAACACAATGTTTTACTGCAGGACGGCAAGGGTGCACCAAGCAAGCCAGGAGGAGGCTGAGCTGATGCTAGAAGTCCTAAGGGTTTAACTAAAGTACATCTATTAAGGTAGCCGACACAAACCTGTATCCTCCCAAAGAGAGTTAAATATGTTGGCTGAAGAACATATGAAACAATAAACATACAATTAGGATACAATATATAAACAATTAAACCAACTCGACTCTAATGGCAAAGGAATGGGGTTTCTACAAGCCCACTACCAAATGTTTTGTTGCACTGCATGCTTCAGGATTCGGTGCACTTAGCTACTTGGAAAATGGAAAACAGTGACGTTTGCAATCATGGCATGTTTGAAGAGATTCTAACCAGAGATATGCAGCGAGGGCGGCTAAGAAATTGGGCTGTTTTAATTGTGTTATATACAGTACAGTATATACCACTCCCACAGCCAGACTAAGTGGCAATTTGGGTTCAATGAATAATTGAAATGGATTGATAGAAAAGAGGGATCAGAATAACCAGAGTGATACAACCAGGACCACTATTTTAACAAGCAGGATTCTCTGTACTATAAAATCACATTTTCTGTTACATCATATTGTTATATATATATATATATATATATATATATATATATATATATATATATATATATATATATATATATATATATATGCACAGTAAAAGTATATCAGAACTCTACATCATGACAACGGAATCATTGTATCAATAGAATTGCTTTTCGCTTTGACCCTTTCTACTACAGCAAAAATTAAAAAGAAGGGTTTTAAAATGCAAGGAGAATTGTGAAAGAGGAATGATGAAAACGAGAGACAGACAGGAATGAGGGAGTCACTTACGTGTGTAAAGGAGGTCTTTGATGTCCAATGAAATAGAGAAGAAAGAAAGAAAGAAAAAGATGGATGAAAGATGAGAAAAAATGGTTTCACAAGCGGAATAAACAAAATACTAATAAATAAATAATGTAACACACACACACACACATGAGTAAATAAATTTAAACTGGAAAGCATTCGGATTTCAAAATAAAACAAAACGTAACATATGCTGTGTTTAGTGCTTGGCAATTCTTAAGACTAAAGCACTTTAAGTGAGTAACACATCTAATACTGGGTAAGCACTGTTACTATACAGTAATAAAGAAACCATTGCTACTACACACCTATCTGGATCTGAATGCTCATGACTATTGTCACGCGTGGGGGTCAGTTCGACACATAAGAGAATGCGCTACAATTGGCGGAAATACAAATCAACCGAAAAACAATTTTACAGGGATTAACCAGGAATCTTTTGAAAGCTTGCAAAAGCTAAAGCAGAAACTACATACAAAATCGTGTTTGAAATGAACTTGTTAAAGAGACATTTCTGCTGTTTCTTGGAATAGCTATTTCAATTCTAATGATGTTTAGGGGGCGCTTATAGAAATGTGATTCACTGTGCTTTTCATTTCCATGCGTACTTAAAGAGCGCTGAAGCTTTAATTAAAGACAGTGCTGTAGGCTGTTCTGTCAAGGGCGGTTGATCGTGATGTGATAATTTCCCGGAAGACTGCATTATGGAAAATGTTTTTTAAAGCTAAAGCTTATAGGGAAAGGAGCATACTTGAATACAGACACTCCGACACAAACACAAAATGTTTATTTGTTCACATATTTGGTGTTTAAATGTAAACTTTTTGTCAAAATCTAAAATCAGAAACCTAACAATAATCTGAAAGTTCATATTGACTGTCCAGTTTGTTTACATAACCCCAAAGACAGCCTTTCCTTCTTGCTGCTTTGTCACAAACTGTAGCTCTCTTTCCACAGACTATAGAAATGCTATCACTGGAGGCTGTGTGGTTCAGTGATTAAAGAAAAGGGCTTGTAAACAGGAAGTCCCCGGTTCAAATCCCACCTCAGCCACTGACTCATTGTGTGACCCTGAGCAAGTCACTTAACCTCCTTGTGCTCCGTCTTTCGGGTGAGACGTAATTGTAAGTGACTCTGCAGCTGATGCATAGTTCACACACCCTAGTCTCTGTAAGTCGCCTTGGATAAAGGCGTCTGCTAAATAAACTAATAATAATAATAATCACTGGCCTCACAAAGGGACAGCGTTTTAAAATATGTAAAAAAAAAAAAAAAAATACATGCTTGCGTTGCACCACATCTTTGTATTCTGTAACTAATTACTGGGCAGTAAGTTTCACGACTTTGTCAGACAAGTTACAAATATTTTATTCCTGAATATTTGCAGTCAAAGGATTGCTTCTGACTGCTAGACATACTAGTACTTTATATATATACCTGTATTGTAACCAAACCAAGGATGTGTAGACAAACTAATTGTGCTGTCCTGTCTTTATTCAATAAAGGATCTCTTTTGCAACAGGGAATGGATTCTTCAAAGCCTAGGGGTTGGCTGCAGAAGTATGAGATGGTCCATAAGATGTCAGATACTGGAATAACAGGGATTCTGAAAAAGGTGTTCTGAGTCGAAGCCTTGGCTTGATGACTCGCCAGCATGCTAAAACAAACCATTAGACAAAAGACTGACCCATCAAAGACTACCTCTGGGGACGAATGCAGTCCCTATAAGATCCACCAAGCCGTCCCTGACTAGCATCAGGCATTTGTAATTGTATATATACAGTATACATATATATATTCTCATTGACTTATCACCCGGCCACGCTGAGTAAGAGACATGGGATTTCAATGCATTTCCCCTGCAGCCTGTGTCACGATGCTAATGCATTATTTGCAGTTGCACGTGGGTTGCTTCTCTGACCACGGCTTCAAAGGAAGGAGTTGCACTTACGGACTGGCTCAGTCTTGAAGACAGTGGATTCGCTGCTTTCTCCCTGCCCCTTGCCATTGATTGCAGACATTCTCAACTCGTATCTGCTATCGGGTCTCAGACCAGTGATGGTGATCAGGTTCTCTGTATACACTGGGGGAAAAAAAACACAAAACACACACACACAAGGTAGAAAGCTGGTCAGGAACAAGCTGATGATCCAGAGGGGCTGAGGTTTTGGGTAAATGGAGACACAATGTCTTCAGTGAGAAACGCTCCGGTTGCAGTGTATAGAGGTCAAGCCGGACTCCAGTTTTGGTTAAACTATCCTCTATCAAAAGGCAGCCCGTGAGACACGGACTGACTACCGGGCTTGTCACAGTGACAAGATGTACCCCTAACAAGAACAAATGAATAAAGAAAACACTGTCCTGAAACCTGGGAAAGAACAGAAAATCTGTTTTATTTTTTTTCTATACACATGAATAATATCACTGTCAGCTCATGAAGTAAAGATACAACACAGCATTCCCTAAGGCAAGTTTATAATTAATGAAATACACTTTTTATATACTTCCCACTGATATATTTCACACAGTGGCACATATACAAATGATCACCTTGCTTATGATTAATATGTTCAAAAGATTTTGATAGAGACTGAGACCGAGAAGAAACGACATGCCGTTGTTTTAGACACGTCTGTAAATCAGGACAGCGTTACACTGACTTACGTCTGGTGGCATGAAAGCTAAGTTTGAAGAAATAGGTTTATATCGGAAACGTGTCTGATAGCGGCTCCCACATTGAGGTGTGCTGCAGTGAGCAACTCTTAGGCGCTAACTATTTAATAATATTGTTTGTAAAAATAACAAAGCTCCGCTGCAGTGGGTAAATGACACTGGATAAAATCTAGCTAAAATTCCATTCGTGGTGACAGACGAAAAGGACAGACCAAGAACATGGGGGTCAAGTTTAAATGTAGATAAATCAAGGACTTGAAAAGAACGTAAACTTCTCAAAGTCGGAGCTGTCGCCACCTCAGCCCTCTCTAATCCTGTACAGAACTCACCATTTCTGGCGTCAAATTCCTTCCTCATCCACTCGCTGGTCCCCACGATTCTCCACTCTGCTTTGTACTTGAGGACAGGCACTCCACCACTGGAATCAGGCTCCTCAAATTCAACTCTGGCTGTGCTGGAGTAGGGACTCACCTCATTGATCAATGGGCTTGACGGGACCTCTGGAAGACGAAGCAAACATTGATAAACTGCTTCACCGGGGCATTGCTTGCATTTCTACTGTTATATAAAATATAGAAGTCTATTCAATCGATCTAAACCGTGCAAGATCTCAATACAGCTACTATTGCATCAAGGCAAGGTTAGAAAAATCAAACACTCTGCATTTGAGTGTCTTGAGGGAATTTCTGTCTATATAAAGCACACCACGGCACAGATGGTCCTTCCTAATGATTTATAAAACAGCAGTGTTGAGATCAATTGAATTCGCCCCAGTTGAAGACATTTAACTTTTTAATTTCTGGCATCAGTCATGAATTTGAAATCAAGTTGGCATTATACTTTTCAATTATGCAATCTTAGATTTTTTTTTTTTTGTTTTACAATTAGATTTTGTTTTTTTATTATCATTTGGAGAAACTTAAATTTAATCGTCACGTAAGTACCTGAAAAAATCTATAATCTACACAGGTGCTTCAATGACCTCACTATTCGTATCATGTAATCAGGTATCACGATTCACTCGGGCATCACACTCCAGAATGCAGAACACTGCATGCATGTGGTACAGCTGTCTCTCTGAAGCACACTGACCTGCTTGAATAAGTATAAACTCCTTGGATTCCTGTCCGATGCGGTTCGTAGCTGTGCAGTTGTAGTTGCCAAAGTCGCTCTGAGAATCTGGCGTGATCTGGAATAAAATGTGAAAAACTTTTTTTTTTAAAGTTAGACAGACAAAAGTAACTTTCTGATAGAAACGTGCCGAGCTACAGTACAGACGAGACAAGCGCAGTTCCTTCTCCCCAACCCCCCTCTGATGTTTATATGTATGGCTGCAGAAGCCATACTGAGATGCTATTGTGGAGCAGGCAATCTCACTCCGCTCAGCCTATACCACAGAAACAGCTGGGAACAGCTGGATGTGGATCAACTATGACAGCAAGAACAATACAAAACACCATATACAGTACCCTACAATATTGTAGTGGGTGTATATAATTGAGTGTTACATACATGTGACTGCAGTTAAATAACAAAAACATTGACAAACAGCTTTAAATACAGTACAGTATGCAAAATACCTGCTTCTTTAAGCACAACAGCACTATCATTTTAAAATCCCTTTTTTAATGTCTTATTAGCACCACCAATATTATCACTGCCCCTTTCTTCTAGTACTGATGAAACTCAGCTGCTGCTTCCCGGGACTTAGTCATGTGTTGTAGTTCAGTCTCTACAGTGGTCTGCAAAGGTAGGTAAGGGTGCAGCAGTTTATCTACAGCATACATGTAATATCTGCAGAGTTAAAACTAAGAAGCTACCCAGCACATTGAACTGGGAGGGGTGGGGGGCAGTAATAATGGCAATACAGCTAAAAGAGGCAATGAAATCAGACGTTAATGAACTGGTTAGCGCTTCTCTAATGCTCATGCATGGGCGGTGAGTTCAGAATAACGAAGCCTTCGTTACCAATCGGAGACGGTTTGATCAAGGTGACGTACCTCGAGGAAGCTGGCGGTGGGGGTGGGGTAAATCTTGATGTTGGTGGTGTTGGCGTTTGGCAGCTGCTGTCCGTCCCTGAACCAGACAATGGAGGCCCCAGGGTGGGCAAAGACCTCACAGGTGATGTTGGCAGGGTTTCCCTCCCAGGTGTAGACTGTGACTGAGCCCTGCAGCTTGGGAGCATCTGAAAAGGACAAGCAGCCCCTTTATCACTCCAGCACCCAGCTCTCTGTCAAGGCAACAGCGTTACTGACAGACCCAGGTATTGCTGCAGCTCAACTGCAGCCTGGCAGGTTTCTACCAAAACGGTGGAATGTTGATAAAGTCAAGTTCCCTTTAAGGTGTTATTATGCATTTGAAGAATAGCTTCTGCTGTTATACTAGTGGATTAACTCCACTTATAAAGCGCTGGAAAGACACAGCATCCATTGATTATTAACGTCTTGGTCAGCATGTTGTGCGGACCTGCTGCTCAGGAAGACCAAGCTGTCCAGCAGAAGAGATGTGGAACTGATGTTCTGTCTGCTTTGCAAAATCCTTCCGAGTTCAGGGTTTTGAATTTACTTTCGTCATTAACCCACAAAGCGGTTTGAAATGTACTGCAATGTACCGAACATGAAAAGAACATTTAAGCACACATTCAGTTCATCCTGTGGTCTATGAATAGTCTGAATTCGTTCTCTTTCAGAGCAAATCCTGTAGGAGGGCTCTTGTCAAGCAGCAGTGTATCTGAATGATCCCATTTTGTTTCATCTTTGCTGAACCCGGGGTTTCAACAACCACAGTGCACCGTCTGTCTCTAATTACACCCTTTTGACAAGCGCCGAACCCTAACTGGATTAGAGCAAAACGGCACTTGGCCTAATTGCAGCTGAAAATAATTTCCCAAATTGTATGTGCTGATGCTATCTCCTGTTCTTGCAGAGATTACAGTTGTTTGAGGGGGAAAGGGACATTAATCCAATTACACATGCATTAACTGGGTCACATCTGATCAAATGAAAGTGTACTCTTCACAATAGTGTTTGTTTTTAAGGTTATTTGAAGAGCCTGGGTATATCCATGCATGCTTTGTGTTTATACTAATATTTCCGAATACAAAAAATGTGATCATTTCAATGCTGAACTCAACATCCTACAGCTGAATATTATGTCAAAAACTACTTCATCTTTAAATTATATTATTTTGGTTTCAAATGCATGTGTTTTTAAAAAGCACACAGAAATGTAGACCGCATGGTGCAAGTTATTTTTTTTAAAGGCACTTGCATAATATCAAATCTCAAAGTTTTAAATAAAATAGCATCTGTGAGTTTAAATGTTAGAAAATGTGCTTCTGTCAGGTATAACAGCTTTTCATAGCAAAAGCATGGACAAGTGTAATACAGCACCATGAAAGCATGGTAAAGCATAGGTTGTAAAGCACAAAAAGGTATAGTAAAGGAAAATCAAATAAAAAGCAGAATTACTGTGGCACTACGGCTTGTTTCGCTCCAGAACATGAAACATGCCTCCTCTCCCCCTCAAGCAGTCAAGTTACAAACAACAAGCACAGTGAGAATTCTTACAGTGCACTTCAAGGAACATAGACTGTGAGTCTTGTCCAATGGAGCTCCTGGCAGTGCAGACGTACTGGCCAGCATCAGTGTACTGGATATCCTTCAGCGTCAGGGAGGAGACTCTGCCATCACTGCGCACTACCACATTACCATCCAGACTCTACCAGGAAAGAAGAGCAAAACAGAGGTTAGTCCACAGTCAGCTGTCACGGCACATCCGCTGTCACTTATTCTATACACTAGCGCTCAAACTGCTTAACTAGCTGTGGCTTTGTGATGTTCTAGGGTAAGATAGAGTTTGAGACTGTGGGTTCCAGTTGAGGGATGTTTGAATGTTTTATAGATCGTTTTGTTTAATTAAATCAAGCTCATGAAACCTTTTCTCACTTTTTTTTGCATATTTTTCCCCCGAGTTGGACTGACTCTACTCATGGCCAGTATTGCTGTACATGTTTAATTCAGTGATACACTACACATGTATGTCACTGCACGCTTTTCCTGCAGATTTTTCTTTAGCTTCTTCTAATGTAGTTTGCTCGGGGCGCCACCACAGGCCAAATATTCTTGTTTTTATAGATATTTTTTATTTATGGCACAGCCGTGCTTGAAATATGACGACAACTAAGACATTTTCTGCTTCCATTAAGCAATGTTGGGTTTTTCTACCTTTGATAACATACACAATAAAAGAAAAAGAAAAACAAACCAAACAGAGTGCCTTCAACAGGGCCACCTATCTGGGGTCCCAAAGCACCCACTGCTCCCACACAACCTTTGACATTTGTTTAAGTCTTTCACCTGCCAACCTTAAGACCAAGAAGCAGGTTACAAATACTGAAAATCGTCCATTCAAAAACGATAAAAAAGAAACACGCACAGCATTCTATCACAGGATCAGGTCTGCACACTAGTAGAGAGGAATGTAAAACACATATACAAGCACAATAAAATACTGATGCTGCACGAACTGTACTGTACACAGAGAAAAACCTATGCTCAGACATTAAAACCACACACACACTCACACACACACACACACACACACACAGTGTTTGCTTCTTTACTAGCAATAACATCCAAATGACTACCCTTGAGAAGTTGAAAAGCTTTTGCAGAACACCAAGAGGCTAAATGGACTGTGCAAAGGCTGCATTCCTATTTCTATTGACCTATTTAATTTTCTCATGCCCTGAATTACAGTGATAATTCAATGCAAAACAAAGATGCCTTACACAGTACAGACACGTGCAGGCAGGCAGCTAGGAGGGTAAGCAAATGCTACATTCAGTATTACTTGCTTATTTAGCAGACAACTTTATCCAAGGCGACTTACAGAAACTAGGGCGTGTGAACTATGCATCAGAGTCACTTACAACAACGTCACACCTGATAAGACGGAGCACAAGGAGGTTCAGTGACTGCCTCAGGGTCAGACAGTTACAAGCCCCTTTTCTCTAACCACTGGACCACACAGCCTCCTGTACATTATTGAACAAACGCAAGGTCACGTTTTGACACAACTGTGTAAACCTGCTTCTTTCAAAAGACCACACGTCACTAGAAGATGGGAAAACGTGACAAGGCAGCCCCCAGCAACATGTTTACCCTCCATGACTCCCAGTCCAAAGGCAGAGCCTGAGCAGCTTCCTTCCTTCCTTTCTAATCCATACCTGCACGTTTCCAATCTTAATGGGCAGGACAGCAGTTTGTACAGGCCCTGATTGTGCCTATCGATTTTGGAACTCTCTAAAGAGGTATTGATCTGTGTGATGCTCCTTAGGCAAGAGTCAAAGAACAAGTTCGTTTACAACTTATTTTACCCCACAGTGATATGTAAATGAAACTGGGAGTCCTCATGCAGCACTACAATCACGGAGCTTGCACAAAAGTCCTTAACCTGTTATTAGTGGTGCTAATCTTCAAATAGACCTACAAATTATATGTACATCTACGGCAGAGCTACACTAAAACAAATGCGAATGAAATGGGAAGCTTATCTGCAGCTGAAAATCATATGCAAAACAATGTGTTCAAATCCAAGACCTTTGTCAGCTAATGCCTGTCATTAAACTAGACACTCATTTCAACCTGCTAGACACAACTATTAACCTTCTCTAGATGCACAGCATGCAAGGTCCCCAGTAAATCCCTGCTTTGGAAGAGTAAAGATCAAATTCAGCATTTACTTTCAGCAGTGTGACCCAGTGACGTTTGTGATGGTTAAGTTTTCGATTTCCACCTCTAAGTTCAACATGCCAGGAAAGATGAGGAAACAAGTCTGAGAGGGAGTCCAACGTGAAACTCAACCTATGCAACTAGTTAAAGCTGAGTTAACCATTAGACTGCAAAGCATTTGGGAATCACCAATGAAATGTGTGTGGAACAAATACAACTGTTGTATAACTGCTGCAAGAGCTCTGTTATTGTTGTGGAAATAAAACCCGTCTCAGCGTGGGAGAACAGAACCACCAAGGACGCATCTTTGGCAAGGTGATTTCAAATGAACATTATTTGTTAGACATTATTATCTTGCTGCTATTTAAAATATAAATGTATGTGTGTGTGTTGGTTTAATTAAAATCCTGTTGATATGCTTCAAAGCACCATGCAGCAACGATTACGTACTGTACTTGTTAGTTTTCTAATTGACACTACCTCATAGGAGTTAGTTATAAAATGCTTGACTGGTTTATTCGATTTTTGCTTGTTTATTTTAATTTGGCACTAACTTTCATCTTGAATGAGGCTTGATTAGTTTGTATAGTGGGGTTTATTTATTGAATTTCCGTTTCAGTGCTCTGTTTAGGAATTCAAAAAGCATTCTTGCTCCTGCGCTATCGCTGATACTGTGAACAATCAGCCTGGAGGAATTTTTATCTGATGCTGGTCTTTAGATTATTAAAAAAAAAAAAAAAAAAAAAAGTAATATCAAAAGTCAATTAAATGTGCATCAAAAACGATGCACAGTATAATGCTGGAAAAAAGTTTTTAAAAAACCCTCCAGTACTCTGTAACCTTTAACCACATTACCACTGAAAACCGGGAATAGCTTACCAAGTGACAGCTAGGTACCAGTTCATACAGAATTAGCAACAGATACCACTTGTTCCAGTACTTACATCAGCATGTACTTGCACTGAGCTGCTCCATACCCTGCCGTATTCTACCACCGCTCTTAATTATAACTACGTCCCGTATCTTGTATTTGATTTTACTCTTATAGGTATCTGTATGTTTTTTTTTTAACTGCTCTTAATTGAAATCATTCTCATCCACTTATCATACTTACTATGTGCTGCTACTGGACTCTACTCATATAAGCAATATTTTTTATATTTGTTAGTCGAACTTGCTCCTAAATGTAATTATGTACTGTATTCGTTATCTCGCTCTTATCTGAATTTGATCTTATTGTACTTTATAACTGCTCTTATCTGTAATGTGATATTCTGTAATGTGATACTTTTATATCAGGTCGCCCTGGATAGTCATAATACTGTAGATTTTTCACACTTCTGTATTCGAATAGCTGCCACGTCCTTCCTCGACTGCCCATCTTTATCATTTAGCACTGCCTTATACACACAGCGCATCCCGACGAGCGTGGCTTCCTTTAAAATACAAGGCTCAGAAGAACCATGTCAACTGACCTTGAGAAAAGTGCGTTAATGCACCTACCCTAATCTGGCCAGGCTTTCAAAGCACTTAGCAAGTGCTCAGAGGCACTGTAGCAGCATTTTGTCTTCCACAGATAAAAGGGTTCTTTTAATGGAAACTCCACAAGCGCATTTCCAGCAGTCTGAAGGTTAAAGTAGATGATGTTGATGCAGTTAGTTCGTAGCTAGCTCTAGAACTCCATGTCTAGTCTAATATTAGTAGCTATGTAGAGTCTGGCTACATGTTTAGTAGCCATACCTCGTATTTCTCGGGTCGAGTCCACGAAGCCTGGAGAAAACAGACACAGAAACAAAACACGACAACGACAAAAAAGAATCCTTAAAAAGACGTCCTTAATCAAACAGTTTAGAGACATGCGCTGCTGTAAAGATGCACATGCACAATGTTGGTCTTTTTTACCTGGTCTAGTCCAGTGAAATGGGCTTATGTTAAAAAAAAAAAGAGATGCATGAATTTGAAGTAAAACAAGAAACAAGTTAATAGGCATATGCAAACGTTATTTTAATTACTGCATTTTGTATTTTACAATATTTTTAATAACACTGGCTGAATACATGAACAAGAATGAACTGGGTATAAAACATATTCATTCTATTTATAGTAAAATACGAAAAGCCTTCTTTTTTTGTCTGCTTGCATTTTATGTGACTGTTCTTCAAAGTGTGGAAGCACCGTGTGGACTTGGAAATCAATGGGAACTACTGCACAACATTGCAGTAAACCTAGTTGAACAATATTTCAGTTAAATACTGTTCATGTAGGACTGCCTTGGGTTGCAATACATTACAAGTAAATTAGAAACAGCTGCTATTTCTCTGCAATGTTACTGCAAGTAGGTGTTGTCTCACTGTGGCTGAACTAATCTTGTCATCTGGTCTAATTGGATTTGACGGTTATTTTAAATTTAAAAATATCCATCAGTGATATAATGGAGATCTCTGACATAAGCGTTCTAATAAGTGAGCCTAATAATCCAATTTGTAGGATTTTTAAATGCCATGCAACAGATTGCTACACAATTATTTTGTCCTTATTATTCTTGTTGTTTCTGGAAACTAAGTCAAGTCATACTTAAGCGTGCTTTAATTGGTGAGTCAAAA
This sequence comes from Acipenser ruthenus, assembly GCF_902713425.1. NCBI lineage: Eukaryota > Metazoa > Chordata > Actinopteri > Acipenseriformes > Acipenseridae > Acipenser > Acipenser ruthenus. The sequence continues at coordinate 1,124,774 of NC_081227.1, read as the reverse complement.
GTGCACGCTGCACTGGAAATGTACTGGCTGGATTCAAATGAAAAATAAAAGGTGTATTTGTAAATATCTGAATTAAAGTCACTGGCAGTGGTGCTTCCACAGCTGAGGTGTACAGCAGTACAGTCATGTGGCAACGATCAATACAAAGAGGTGCCAAAGGTAACACCAGTAAGACAGCTGTGTTGGAAGCCATCTCAGGCTGTGATACGGATCATTTAAAAAAAAAAAGCTTTTTAAGGTTACCAAGTACTAGGCGTAGGTTAATTTAATATAAGTTCTTCATCTTACTTTTAAAACTATGAATTTCAACACTAACAGTGAGGCAAAATTCAGCCCTAATCTGGGATACTGTACAGGAACTAAAGCCATTACAATGTTCAACTATCTGTTGCATTACATTGTAGTTTTTGTAATAAGCCGTTGCTCTAAACTTTCTTAGGAATGCACATGTGTCCCTGTGGCCAGACACACTGAAGTACACTGGTCTAGATCGTGTGTGTGTATATATATATATATATATATACACACACACACACACACATTTTAAAGAACCATGCTACTGTGTACATATTTGTGATAACATTAAAGATGATGTCATTTTTGTCAGGTATCACTTTTACAGTACAGGCCTGTAATACAGCTGATAATATGAACGACAAGCATGCGTCATGTTATTGGACTTCGTAGGAATCTGTATCTTAGTTCATAGGGAATTACATTACGACTTGTTGTAATGGGTTACCGACAGGTGTAAGAATGGAAGAGCCGCATAGCAGATGCACTTTTGTCAAAGCTCTCTTAGTTGTAGCCACTCTGACAATGTTGAATTGTTTCAGAAGTGTTTGTTAAAACGGGAGTAACTCTCACCTTGTGTACAGACTTCAATTCAGGGTTCACAGGGGTATCTGACAAGAGCAGATCCGGTGCTTAAACCTTTCTTCAGACAAATTGCGGAGCCCTTTAATGAAACCATGATTCACCCCCGGTTATTACACATCACAAGCTTCAGTTTGCTTTCCAAAACACAGCTGCCACCCAGTTACTGCGTCGTTTTCAGAAGAAAAATGATCTGCCACGCTGACTGAAATCCAAGCTGACAGCTGATCGGAACATTTAGAGATCTTTTCACTCGCTGCATTACGATGGGAACAATTTAATAATTCAGCATTGAAGATTAACAGCTTGTTACAGGCGAACATCAGCTTCTGCGAGCGGTTCCTTTCAAGATGAAACAGCGCCTTTTAAGCTAATTATAAACGATTCAATTACATTTAACCTGAAGCATGCCAATAAACCTCTAGAAATGACGAGAGCAAAACCTTTGTCAAATTTTTTCATTTAACCATGAAGGTTTCAGTTATTTCTCAGTGTCATTCCATTACAAAATAAAGCTTTTTCTTTTTTTTGTGGACTCACCTGGGGCCAACAGATTTCTGAAAACTGAACGACTGACTACTTTTACTTTCATGCCTCCTTTTTATTCCAAAATGTCAGGTGATTGACATGCACACTGTGGTCTAGTTCTACTGTTTCAGTGACACAGCAGTGATTGCTACTTTTATTTCCCATTTGGTCGAGGAGGCTGGTTAAAAACAAGTATCAGTTCATTTGTTCATTGTATGCATCACTGTATTAAATGGCTGTTGCATATGGTCATTTTTCATAGATTTCATGAGCATGCATGAAGATGTGCACGGGTATTAACTACACCCACAATATTAACACAACGAAGACACAAACTAGTGCCGGTAATGGAACAACATGCCAGTGATGAATGGGGTTATGGTCATGGACCCTTGCTATCTGTCACAGCTCTGCCAAAATGTTTCATTTCAAATGAATACAAAGATAACTCTTCTGCAACCACTGTCACTGCTATTTTCGAACAACTCAGCCTCTTTTGTGCTTCTAGTCTTGCACACCAGTTTTCCAACATACACTGTCGCAGAAGAATCCAATTTGTTAGTATTTATTAGTATGTTAATACCATGTAATCAAATAAACTACAATACTGTGTCGCAAAAGTCTACCAGGAGCCATAATTTCTAGCACAGTATTTCATGTCACATTTTTCAATCCTTGAGTCTACGGAAAACTTCAATAGGTTAACGTAACGTTATTCAGCAGGTTTCATTCGACTTTGTGAAAATCAGTTCATTATCTCGGGTGATGCAACCATTTGGCTGTAGCTGTACTATGAGAAAGCAAACACGCTGCCAGGGGTCTTCTACAGCCTTGTTAACAGGCTTAGTTATAACAAAAAACAACAGAAAGAAAAAGCCAGGCAAGGGTGTCAACAACCGAGAAGATTTGCTTGGGAAACTCAAGTCAAATCAGTAGCTGTGCTGCTGTGCTATGAACCGTGAGCACAATATTATCTCTGAAAGCACAACATGTACAGCAAGACTTACAGCTGTATGATATAGTAACCATGTAAACAGTAATATGTTTCAAAGCGTATGTTACATTTGTTTACTATGCATTAAAAGACCACCGGACTCAAAATGAACGCATGATGAGCCTTGTTTGACAGCTACATAATTGAGGTGCATGTTTGTTAAATGAATAATAAGATCAATCCGTACTTAAATGTCGTAATTCCATATATATTCTACCATGCCAATTGTATACAGCCCTATTATAATACTGAATGTAAAAAAAAAAACAAAGTTAAATAGAAAGCTGACTACAAAACGCTACGATAAATACTTTTTTTTTAATTGAAATAGCATAATCGTTTAACAGCCTTCATATATATATATATTTTACAAAACAAAAAAAAAAAATAAAAGGTATGATGTTGTTTTATGTTCAGGACGTGATCTGCCACTGTGTCTGTTTAAAGGTGGAGATGCTATTGAGAGGTACAGTCACTGCCAGAATCGCTTCACCCACAGATACTGTACATTGCTTCAGCAGTGCTTTTGCTTGCTGCCGGTGTAAATGAACACCACTTCAGTCAAGGAAACGAGGTTCGTTCTGGCTTCATTCAACTTCCACATTATGGCATAACTTATTTCCATAACGTTGCCCTTGGCAGACTGATGTGCTATTAACTGGTTTTGCTCCTGGCTCAGTACTGTATAATCTTAGTTGAAAAGTGAAAAAGCTTGCAAGGTCATGGAATACATGGATTTGCACATACAACATGATGAAACAACAGCATGAAATGTTGAAACACCGAGACAGAAAAAAAACCGAGCTCTGCGACAACAGCAAAGACACATTAATAAACCGCAGGAGCTCAGCTGAGCAACCCCCCATTCCCCCATCCTGAAATCCTCAGTAAACAGCGCTTTTGGCAACTGGTTCCTCATAATTTGTGTGCCACACATGCAACAAAACATGCCCTGGGCATATCTGAGAGGAAGTACAAAAAAAAAAAAAAACTTCCCACAGCAAACAAAACAAAATCAAAATTTCACTGCCATCAGACCAACTCCCACACTCAGCCATCCTGCTGTCAATAAACAACCCCTTGTTTTTTATGCAGATTTCAGACAGCTTGCCCTATCCGGGGGACAATTTGCCATTCAGCGCACAGTTTCTCTGGATGAAGAATGACTTTGAAATCTGGCCCTGTTCCACACGACGCTCATGCACACAGTGGGCTGGTGTGGCTCCGGGACTTTCCCCTCGGAGGGGAATGTTTGCTCGGAGGATATTTCCTGAAGGATTAACCTTTCTAGCTTGGAGCTGGCTCAAAGCTGACAGATTCTAAAGGGACATGTTGTATTGGTTCCTAATGACTTACAGTGGACCTTAAAAATAACTAGCTTCAAATGTCACTTCAGAGATGTATGTAACACAGGCTAGATCAGCAGCTGGTCCTGGCTCTTACTTTTACAAAGGCCTTTTGATCTCGCCTATCTTGCCTATATCTCTGACAGGCAGCTAGACCTGAAGAGCAGCTTCTGAAATCAGTATTTGAGTAATTGTAATAATATCATGAAAAAGGGGCAGTAGGGAAAAAAAAAAAAACAGATACAATTATATTTGAAGCTAGGTGTCCATTAACAATGTAATTTAACCTGTAAGGATATAATGAATGACCTCTATGTATCCAAATCACTTCCAAAGTGAATGTCATAAATCTACTACATTGGGGGCTTTAATCAGAAGGGAGATGTGATTTCAAACAGAAAACACAAGTGACTCTGCTTTTACATTGTTAATATTTCTCTTTTATCATTAATATAGGCTCTTATCAAAGTAAAGTGCCTAAAAGTATGTAAGAAAGCAAAGGATGGACATTTTAATGGTTTTAAACACAACCCCAAATGTCTTCAACTGGTTAACTGCAACAGCAGGAACAGGAAACAGCAGCGGCACATCAGATAACTGGGCACACCTGTACAAAGATGATCCACATGGTAACATGGTAACTGCTGGTGTAAATGGCCTGTGTCACGGTGGTACCATGTCATTACACCAGGCCTGCTCATGTAATAACACAGTAATTACAACACAGTCATTTGTCGTTACCCAGTCACTTATTACACTATATCACTATTTATAACCAAAGTGCTACTGAAAAGGTGAACTCTGTATCTTGATAATAACGAACATATTACAGCTCAGTTAGTAGTCCCTGTTTGTACTTATTTCCCTATTGGTCTTAATGGCAGGTTGTGGCTAATAAGGACAAGCCCAGGGTTTTTAAACAGGGTTGAATCACAATGGGATTAATGGCGTATTCACAAACCTTGAAGGACTGCTTTAAGGAATGTTTTGTTGAGTTTTTAAAGCTTATTTTTATTTCTTAAATGGAGTTTGTGGTTCTGGCTTCTCAAAGCATTGCTTAACCTCTCAACAAGCAGCCCCTCAAAAGCATTCCTTTAAAACAGTCCTTTACGTTTTGTGAATCAGTGTTACACAACACCGAATTTAGGCCGCCACAGAATAAAATGATAGGGTTTGCATGCAGGATCCAGGCTGATCCATCAAAACATGGACGGGCTAATTAGAATCAGGGCAGGGCATAAATCTTACCCCTCGTTTCCATTCTCTGTGTAAGTCTCAGATGTGCAGTTTCCAAAGAAACACATGAAATCGCAAACATGTATTTTCATTTTAAAATATCTGGTACTGCACTCTGCCTGCCTTTCAAGAAATCAGTTTTGCTTGCACTTCCTAGGTGAGCAGTCTTCTGGGTCAAGCATCTTACTGGCTGCGAAGCATGTCAGTCATTAGGAGAAGCAGCTGATTGGTTACTGCTGAAAGTGCAAGACTAACCGACAGCAAGGCCTGCAGTCCGAGATTTTTTTAACCCAGTGTGGTACCAGATACCAAGTATTTCAATGGTAAATACATCTTTGCCGAAACTCATATCTGAGAACTACATAGTCAACAGATGTGCAACATTCTGGGCATTTCTTTGAAGTCCCTGACCACTCATCTCGCGTAGTATGTATTTGCAGAACTAACTTTACACGACTTTCATATAAATATTTTTAAAAGTGGTTGTTGCACCTCCAACCACACCCATGCCCCCCCACCCAACCACTAACTCACCCTCTAACTCACCCACTCCCCCCCCTTCCCTCCTTCCCAACCCAAAGCAGAAGTGATTAGTATGAGCGCTGTTAGCAAGACACACACAGACCAAAGCTAAGCGAAAGGTTACAAAATAATGAGCAGTATTTCCCTTTGGAAGCCCTTGCTAATGGATACAGCTGACACAGTATCCAGACACCTCACACGCAGCAGGATACACCCAGTGCCCTTTCCATGCACACCAGGAGCACAGGCTATCCTTTTGGAAAAGCACGGTAACAGTTATGAATGCAAACGGCTCCGAAACTGCTCATTATTTCAGCTCGAGTAAGACCGGGCTAAACAATGCAGGCAGACATAAAATGCAGAAATGCTGATGGAATTATAAATTATAGATATGAAGACAAAACATGTGACATCTGAAAACAATGGGACACTGGAGTGATTTGAGCATGCTGAGGGCGTTTATTCCTTAGGATGATCTTGATATGATTAAGCTTGATGGCCCATGCTTCTATTTGTCACCCCCCCATAGATTTCTATAAATATCCTAGTTTCATTGTCATCTTTAATACATCTGGTAGGGTTGGAAGGGTCAACTACATTGTGATCATGCAACATTGTGACTACTGACTATATCAAACCGAACCCTGATAAGATCACAACTTTTGGTCAACTTCTGTTCTTTCTTTTAATGCATTATGTGTTAAAGGTTGAGAATTGAGAGGGGATGCATAGATATATACATAGATGTTGTTACAATTTGGTCCACTCTCAATCATCTGATTCTATCAGGGTTATTCATTTTTACTGTACCTGCAACTGTTATGATTTCATACCTGATAAATCCTGTTTGAGGTATACTGTAAAAAGGGAAAAACCAAGGTATGAAATGGCGAAAAGATATTCCCATCCCCTGTCCTGTTTCTAAAAAAATAAACATTACACTCTTTTTAAGCTGCTGGCATTTTACTTTAGGTGGCCTGATAATATTTAGAACGAGGAATCTGTGAGGTTAAGACTACAGAAATTCTGTTACTGACCACAAGGAATGTATCATTTGTTCCTCGACAATAGCTTGCTTCCTGGGAAAGGTTCTAAGCGCTGGTTCTAAACGCATGTCTGGGAGTTCTACTCGGAATGACTCGTACCTGCTCTCCTTCTGTGAAGATTCTGCTGGCAGAACTCCACACGATAGAGGGGGTGGGGTCCCCAATGGCTTCGCAGGTCAGTGTGATCTGCTCCTCAAGCTCCAAAGCAGTCTTGTTTTCTACGTAGGTGATTTTCGGTTTCACTGGAACACACAACAACAGCATGAAACTGATTTAGAAATGGATCTTCCCAGCCAGAACAATGAAATAATGTTGATTTGCTAATGATGGTTTGTAAAAAAGATTTGGTCCCAGTTGAAAGCATAAAATAAGGCCAGATTAAAGTCTGTTCTGTAGGGTTTAGTGTCCATCTGTCTGTATGAAAGAGAGAAACACATGACTCTACTCTCAGGAACAGACAGGGCGTGATCACAATGAAATCTCAGAAGTGGGATCTATTCACAAAACGTTTCTTGTAAGTGTCTGTAAATAGGACACGTTTTTTCAAATACATCCACTGTATTTCATTTGTATTTGTTTACCAAAGACGTTCAGGCTGAACTCCTGCTCCGTCTCCCCAGCTTTGTTCTTTGCTATGCAGGTGTACTCTCCCTGATCCTCCTTCTTAACATTCAGGATTGTCATCTGGGAGCCGTCTTCCGTAAAGCTGTATTTGTCAGATTCTTCAAGAACATTCTTCACCCTAAAGAGAGAGAGAGGGGGAGAGAGAGAGGGGGGGGAGAGGGGTGAGAGACAGAGAGAGGAGAGGATAGAGAGGAGAGAGGAGAGGGGAGAGAGAGAGAGGGGGAGAGAGAGAGAGAGGAGAGAGGGGAGAGAGACAGAGAGAGAGGGGAGAGAGAGAGAGAGGAAAGAGGGGGGAGAGAGAGGGGAGAGAGACAGAGAGAGAGGAGAGAGGATAGAGAGAGGAGAGGGGAGAGAGAGAGAGAGAGAGAGAGAGAGAGAGAGAGGGGGGAGATTAATTACATAACCATAAATTCATCAGCTCGGATCATAAGACTTATGCACGCAAAAGATCAATATAAGAGGATTCTATGTTTTCTAAAGAAGGGACTCAACACTTAGTGCGAGTTACAAATTGTTTTTGCTAAAATCTGAAAGTATTGCTGAGACACTTAATATGCTTAAGTGTGCGCCGTTTATTTTCCAAAAGGAAAAGCAGGTGCATGAAGGAGGCTATACAAAAAAGCTGCATTTACAAATGAATGCTGCAAATTCTATAGATACAGATGCTTTTGAGAGCTGTGTGCAGTTACATTCAGAGTCTGGAAGCATCAGATTCAACCATTATAAAGATCATTCCAGGGACAATTTCTGGTGCTAGTCCTTCTTTATCAAAGTATAAAGCGGCAGAGGCCAATTTGGGATCACAGGTCAACATTAAATATTTATGACATATACAGTATGTCATACTATGAAAATCACCCAGCATCGGCACATACCATTGTTGCCCCAGAGTTTAAACCACTGCACTGTCACTGCAGACTGTGGAGTAAGCGTCTGCACTGCAGAGTCTTACCTGGCCCAAGACACAGCAGGTTCTGGGAATCCGTCTGCATCGCAGACCAGAGTCACAGATTGACCGATATCAGAAGTAGCGTTCAGTTCAGTCTGTCTGGTTCGGATGGCCGGGGGGACTGGAACACAAAGAAAAACAAACACTTTCTAGTTCAATACGTTTTGGTTTTTTGTTAACTACACTTTATCCTGTTTGATAGAAGTACAGGTAATAGGGGACCCCACATAGTGATTCAATTCAAGACTCAGGTGGAGTCCTCTTATCTGTAACGGTGGCGGCAGTGAACTTACGCAGCTACGATTGACAAATGTTCTGTTAACAAGTTTGGAAAAGGACCACAGGGCAGGTATGAAGACGGCAACAGAGAAACCAATGCCAAGCACCCTGAGACCAACAGAAAATGCAGGAGAGAGCAGGAAATAGACACGGCTACATGAAAACGGGTTCAAAGAAAGAGACTCAAGAGACAACACCAGGAACGAACAGGGCAGCAAGTTAGGCAAGCATCACCGAGGCACAGAACTTGAAAGCTGCAGCACAAAGCTGACTGCCGTGGGAATGCTGTCATGCTAACGGAAGGGAAAAAGATTATTTCCAGACATAGTATCACACCACAAACATACCTAAAATAAGAAGCAGAGATATCAATATATATCACATGCTCAGCAAATAGCTGAACGCCTACAACCATCACCCCACTAAAGCTGCATTTAGAAATATCTGCAGTCTTAACCAGGATGTCAAAGCTGTCACTGTGGAGAACCGAGGTGGAAAAAATGCAGGGGTTGAATCTGTGGTACTGCTGGAAATGGAGGAGAGGAAATGTGGATTTGAAGCTGATAGGATGCCAGACTGGACTCCAGATGCCTTCTTCCTTGATTCTCTGCACTCCCCTTGTTTACCGCTGAGCGGAGATGAAGAAACGACACACTGCAACCCCCCCCTCAGCCCCTCTCCAAATTACCACTGTGACAATTATCCATAATACTGCCATATACTATATAACATTAATTTGGTTCAATTTATAAATAATCCACAATGTTATTAAAAGGTGTGACCACTGTTCTTCTCACAGCCTGGATTTGATTAACAGGTTGGAAACATAAAAAAGCCAACGGTTTCTCATTTAATGGTTTAATTAAAAAAAAAACGTATAATTAGAGCTTGCGGCTTTCATGCTGGTCCCCAGAAATGTAATTTCGAACTGTTAATTCTTCTGCAGTTTAGAGATTTGTGCTCATGGCTACTTTGTGACGTTCAAACTGGGATGGACCTCGGTGAGGAATTCTACTGTCTGCCGAGGATTCTACACGTTTGAGGACCAACAAACACTGCAGAATGTTGAGTAGCACCTTACCAAACAGAGCCCTCCGGACTGGACGGTGCTTACCGTTAACAATGATCTGGATGTCCTTGAAGCTGATCTCTCCGCGAGCCAGGATCCTGCCCTCGCACCTGTAAGTGCCCTCGTCGGACTTCTTGATCCCGCGGATCTGCAGGTAGTTGTTGGAGAGGACGCTGAAACGAACTGAGCAAGAGACAGAAAGGATTGAAACCAAGAACACAGGAGCTGTCAGGAATGGTGACCGCTCGGCCCATCACGGCTCATTTCCTGCTCGTCCATCATTAGGCATTTAATATTCTCTGCACAGAATAGTGCTTCTTTTACCATTTAATTCTTGTAAGCTGTTCCTATAGTGTTTTGTCCTAGGATTACCCTAGTTGACTTTTCAAGTACAGTACCTATTTATCGTTAAAAGAAAACCAAAAACCATACATATATATATATATATATATATATATATTAAACAAGAAGCAAGACTGTATTTTACTGTCAAGATAAAAAAGAACTACACTGGTTATTTAACATACAACACGTAGTGTACGTGAAACAGTACCCTCATACAGTTAAGAGTTAACAAGTAGGTTCCAAAAACAAAAGTAGTATACAGGAATGTTTACAGCTGTTCTTTTCCAGTGGTTAACAAGCCACACAACCGCCACATTCTATTTTAAGACAATGCTTAAATATAAAACTGTTTTGAAAGCCAATCAGTTGGGCGTTTCTTTTTTGTTTTTACAATATTCATCAAGCCGTTTTCCATTAAGTATATGGACTACACAGCGGTATGTAATTCAATATGTTAACGTAACATTATTCAGCAGGTTTCATTCAAGCAAAATGAGTTACTATAGGGTGATGCGAAACTCTTGGCCACAGCTACTATCAGTTAAACAAATACTGATGCAATCCCTTACTCCCACCCCACTCCTGTTAGCTTTGTCCTCTCTTACCGTCCTTTTTATGGATGATTTCTCGGGATCGGTGCTTCCAGATAACATTAGGAGGGGGCGAGCTGGTAACATCGCAGATTATTACAGCATCATCTCCCTCATTATACTCCTGCGGGGACGGTGCGTTTCTGAAGGTCAGTTTTTCTAAGAAAAAGAATATATACATTTTGAGCACACGATAACCTCTTCGCTGTAACAATTTACACAAGAATGTACAAAACTCAAGCCACAGCACTGTCAAAGGTATTCAAGGCTACCACAGGCTGCAACGTAACCTCTCAGGCAGACTTTAACTGGGAAATGCAGCTTTTATATACAACTTAATCCACGTCAGATCTATTTGAAATTACTAAGAAACTTTTGCGTCCAACGATACAATTACTAATTAATATCAGTCCTGATTGATAGCACTAATAGCACCTGACAGCAGCCTTACAGGGAGGTGTCTGTTACACCATGCATGTGGAAGACACTGAGAGGCACTTACGAAAGATCTTCATGTTGACGGTGGCCTGAGACTCATTGCCGTCGAAGGTGGCCACACACTTGTAGGTGCCGGCGTCATCAATGTCCGCGCTGTAGACGGTCAGCGTGGACGACAGGTCGTCATTGCGCACCACGGAGATGCGTTGGCCCGTCTCAATCTTGTCTCCGCTCGGAGAGAACCAGGTGATTAGGTCGGCTTCTCCCGTGACTGGGGACAACAGAAGAGCCTGTCAGACTGCTTGCTAAACAGGACACAGATAGTGCAGGGAGATGCATGCACAGGTGTACAATACCAGCCAACAGACTTTTAAAAGAGAAATGACAACTGCACTGGTATCAAAACATTCCATTAAGTAAAAAGAAAAACACTGATTGAAAATACTATTTAACTACAGAAAACTCATAAAACTATGTAGCAGCCTATGGCTTTCTATGTTTTGAAAAGGCTTACGCAGGGTTACCAACAGAAACCCGCAGCTGTAATGACATTACCATGGCGATATGTCATTACTGCCAGACAGTGCAATACTTTGCAATTTACGGTTGTCATTAGCACTTTCATTGCCACCAGTTTCAATGAAAAAAAAAACTGTTGTATGCTTATAGTTCTACCAGAAATCCTACCGCGGCTCTAATTACAAAGAACAGCAGCACTGTAGGAGTTTTGGCAGCACTATAGCCCTGATGTTTTAGGCATTAACAGGGTGTCTCTGCTGAAAATAGCTGGTCTGCTGGTAGACAGTTGAAGCCTGAAACACGCATTAAGTAGTTTCATTCGTTTCAAAGCGTGTGTTGCTGCAGACAGGCAGTTATATGTAGAACCGTACAGTGAAAGGTGAGGTGGGTCTTCTTTCTTAACCCTTTGCGGTCCATTGTCGGACTGGGTCCGACATTGCAATTATTCCTCACAGGTCCTTTGTCGGACTGGGTCCGACATCATTATAGCAACGCAATAAACGGGTGTTTAGTCGTTTTTTCTCTGGAAAAAGCCGAGAAAACCATTCAATTGCCGAGTGGGAGCGACAGGAGCCGAGACAAGTCGAAAAAAAAAAAAAAGGCGTATCTCATGAATAGTCATACATGGTATCAGGTATCAGATAATGGGGCAGTCATAGTAAACAAGCTGGCTGAGTGCGTCAGCGCACAGAGACTATCATGGACATGCTAGAGCTTTGTAGAGCTTTTTTCAGATGTTATAGTAATAAAATAATGACTTGGATCGCATTATTGAGGAGTTTGGTGATAAAACGAGTGATCCGGAGATGATCGATCGGTATGTACGACTATTATTATTATTATTATTTATTTCTTACATTAGTAAACGAAAGGGTGGGGCGGGGCTGGAGATGCCTAGTGAATGCTTTGTTGATATGCAGGGCCATTTAAACCCGTTTGACTGTGAAAAAAAATACTTTTAAACAGCGCGTATAAAATTAACTGCGCGTGTGAAAATTAATTAGACCTGGCGTGCCTGACGCGCGATTAATAAATGGACTGCAAAGGGTTAAAGAGTAAGAAGCCTCCAGTTCATTTATTTTTTGTTGCGTGTGTTTTGTCGTGATGTTTGCAATCGCTCCGAGTGGCTGTAATGCTACAGTGACTACGAGTTCAGAAGGTGCTCTTCAGGTCACTTGCCTAGAGAGTGCACCTGGAAAAACAATATGGTCGTGATGACCACCGGTGAGACCTCACCTGTGCACAGAAAGAATTTGGATTCTCCCACGCTGATCTCCCCCTGAGCTGGAACGATGTCCACTTGCAGAGAGGCTGAAAGACAGAGAGGGATTCAACATTGATTAGTGTGCAAGAGAATACCACCGCCTACCTCAAAGTTAAACCGTACAGGCTTATTCTTAACGTTATATTGGTCTGGGGCTGCACTTACATCACAGTGTGCCACACAAAGCACTCCCTTATAAAACGCAGTACAGGTCATTTCACAGACTTCCCCCATGGTTATGCTTTGCATTTAACATAGATCAGCATGGTCTGCGATGTTGTTTAATATGCTTTACCATACCTCTCTGGGCTTTCCATCACTGTGCTTTAGCACATTTTGCTATGCTTTCACTGCGGGAACACTTTGTAAAGGCTGTACTTCCTTTAATTCCCAGAAGCACTTGCTCATATTACAAAATAAATATAAAAAAAAGATCATGCACATGGATGTGTTTGTAAGCAGTGCGTATTCTTTACCTGCTCTTTATTGATTTACTGACTTTAAGAAACGGGTTGGAACAAAGTCTTGCAATGTAACGGACCAACGAGACGAGGTAGCCTATACTTTCACTACAGGACACGTCTGACTGAACAGATACAGATGTGAGTTTATTTATATTCACATTCATCTGCTCTTCTAATCCCCCTCAGAACAGATGCAGAGGTTCAGAAATGTTTATTTATGAGTTACAGAGTGAAGCCGGTTAGGAGATACTTCTTGACAAGTTAAGTGGTTTTAATTTCTCTGTGCACCGCAGCCGGCCTCATCAGCCACTTAGTTCTGTAAAAGGGTTCGTTTCTGAGTTTTCTATTGTAGCATCCATATTCCATTAAAGCCGCTGGGAGTAATGGTAATGCAGCCAGTCAGGCATGTCAGGTCCCTGCATAGTAAGAGGCTTCATTTGTGTCCTTATAAAACAGCTACTGATATTAAATCGCGTTGGCTTACACTTGTTTAAAAGTCATAGTTTTCTATTCAGGTAATGGCTGCATCTGTGGCTGCGCGCTGCAGGGATAGAATCACTGTCCAGGTGACTGTACTGCAGGTATCACATTCCTGGTGTACCTCTAAGTATAAGTTAATTGCATTTTTTAAGTTGACCAAAATCCACCCTGTCAGAATACACTTTAGAATTCTCCTCACGATAGCTGTCCCTCTACACTACTTGGATAGACAGAGCAGTCAATTTATTTAATACCATTATTTTCATAATAATGGAGTCTCGGGGGGGACAGAGATACAAGCTACACAAATCAGTGTTAAAGGATACAGCCTGCATGGAATGAGGGAGAGGGGGAGAGAGAGGGAGCAGTTTGTGTGAAGCTGCTGTACTGCTCACAGTACAAGTAACGTCTCAGCCAAGGAGAACCACTTTAGTAGTCGCATGAAGTAAAGTTACATACACTGCCCTCCAAGTGATCAACGCAGCTTTAACAGGTCTCTGTTTTCTAGTAATAATTACAAGTCTGTTGTAAAATGTGTATTGCGTGTGTCTTTGAATGAGGCTGTAGTGTTTGGTTTTATGACAAAGAAATGTAAATTGAAGACGCACTCGGTGGGGCCTAGTGGTCTAAACAGAGGTCTTGACCCAGTCCTTTCGAGGACAGCATCACAAAACCACCACCACACAACTGGGCTCATCTGTGAGTCTCTGCTTAGGAAAGGCCCAGGACTGAATACATCGGTGGAGCTTTGAGAGAAACCCATAAACCTGTGCTATTGGTACTCTACCTCACCCTTTATGACTGTCTTTACAAAAAAAAAACAAGGACAGAAATATACCCTTACCTCTCAAAAAAGAACACAAGAAAACAAGGCCCAGTGTGCTATGTTTCTGAAGTAATTTACCAGTGCAGCAGGTTGCCATGGAGACCTCATAGTGCAGTCAGAGCTACACACAGGCCTGTTTCTGATTCTCCCTATCTGCAGGACTTGCTGCCATCCCAGCTAAGTGCTGTAATTAGGGCTCTGCTCTGTCAATCACTGAACTATCAATCTCTTTTGAACTTCAATCCCAACAGCAGTGACCCAAAGGCCTTGCAGTTAAATGACACTGCTTAATTACAAAACGCTTTCATTTTTAAATTACTTTCCTTGAAATATACCTGACATTGATAAGTAATGAAAAACTGAATTAGCTCTCTCTCTCTCTCTCACACTTCTTTTTTTTTTTTTTGCTTCTCAAACGCTGCATGAATCAAGCTAAATTACATACTACAGATACTCTGAATTTGCTGTACTTTGTATTATACAAGAAAGCAATTTGATCCAAATTTAGTATTTATTAAACAACTGGTGTATTCAATCGCAGTTGTTTATGTTTTAAATGAAAGATTGGATGTAATCAGGCAGCTGCAGTGACGGGTCTCTGGCCCTGACTCAAGGAATGTGAATAAAGAGGACTGCAGAACAGCAATGTACCTGCCAGGTCTCCCCAGAATTAAAGTGACAGCTGCCCTTTTAAAAAAATAAATCAATGCAAAACACAGAGACTCCGGCTTTGGAGCAGGTCTAGGATCAGCAACCTAAGATACCATGATAAGATTACAAAAGACGAAGAGATAAGTTCAAAGTGACAGTGGTTCTGCAGCTATACAAATTTGAGAGGGAGTAGATCTAAATCCTATTGATTGAATCATGCAAAAGGAAATTGGAAAGGTCGCCGTTTAGATTCCTTTTAAGCAAGAGCTCAACCCTGCTGCAACTCAGGACAGGAGACAAGCGGTAAGGCATGTTCCTAACAGTGCGCATTCTGGATATGTTCAGTACTTTGTTAAGAAAGTTCAACGTTGTCAAAGCTGAATTGTGGGTAGATATTTTGTACTGTGATTCTTTTTAATAGATCAAAACTACTGTTTTTTTGTGTTTCGCTGCAGCTGGCAAAATCGTTAATGGAAGTTTGACACTGGGGATCATCAGCAGAAGCACTGCTCCCTGCCTGGGAGGAGAATGGAAGTCATTTGTGCCTCTGCAGCTTTTCTCAATTGTTTGCTTGTTTACTTGGGAGCTCCAAAGGGGGTCTCTGATAACAACTGTGCAATCTAGCAAGCCGCAGCAATTAACTACCTTCAGATTTAACTGCAGCGATTAGTTTCGCAATCTAATGACGCACGTTTGTATTGTCCGTATCTTTCCTGATATTTACAAAATGCAGCCGGGAGCAACAGTAGCAGTGCGGACGTTTTTTCCTAGTATTCTGTAAAGGGTTCAGGGAATTTAAGATCGTGCACTGAATCAGCCAGGAAAAGAACTTCATCTGCAGACCACTGACAGAACTAGCACTGTGGCCCTGATGCACACTGATGTGAATACAACAAGTCAGCATTACCACCCAGTTAACATTGTCTCTGTACAATACCATTGCGCTGCCATTGGTGTGACACTTGTGTGCTATTGAATATCAATTGGTAATGACATGACTATTTCATTTTTTTTTTTTGGTTCATGGAAATTGAAACTGCATAGATGTATCATGCTGTGTCGCCCTATCGCTCGATTATCGTGCCATAGGCCTAATTTGCACGCATGGTGTATACAAAAAAAGAATATCCACATCGCACACAGTGCTGTTCTGTTTTTTACCTCACACCTACAGCGCCTGAGCTGAGGGTTATAGTACATTCAGAAAGGGGCTTACAGTATGTCATGTGTTTTGCGTACTGTATCGACTGAGGGCCAGTCCTCAGAACTGCGAAGCGTTCTGTATCGTTCAGTATCTGGGAGCCTCAGCAGTGGGAAGGATTTTTGCTCTGAAGCAAGCCCGACCACAAGCTTTCCTTCACATGCATGCCCACACCCGCACTGCCGTGCCCACGGTACCCAACCACAGGCAGCTACAAAATCCAGCCCCGCTTATGAGAAGGGTATAAAAACCGCAATCAACTCCAGATTTTGAAAAATCAAACACTCTTTAATTTTACACTTCAGTATCTCCCTGGAGAAAATAAAAGAGCTAAATGTGCTTGCACCATACTGATCCGAATTGTTAACCTTCATTAATTGTGGCAAAACATTACGTTACTGCCCCCAGAAGACATGTAAAGTGCACATCTTAAACACCTTTAACATTATCCAGTTCATTTACCAAAGTAACTACTTGGTTGCTGTTTTCCAGCGTTTGGAGAGATGTTTTATTTAGTCCTTGCCAGGGCTTTCAAGTATGACATCAAAGACAGGACCTCCAAGCCTCACGTCTCCCTTCCGAGTGTGTTACAGTGGTTAACAGAAATATAAAGGCAACAGCCACGAGGTCACTGCTTCGCTTTAAAAACCTTGGCAAGTAACTGGACACGTTTTTTAATCCTATTGAAAACAAGAGCCACACTAGGGTTACAGTGCACACTGCCAAGGAACAAGAAAACAATAGTGTGCCGTCCTGACCCTGCGTGTGCTTTTGATCTGTGCTGGGATGGCATGCTTTTGGTGTTACTAGGGATTCTGTTGGTTTCTAATGCATCTACTCACGTATAGGGTCAGGTAGCTCGGTGCTGTAACAGAGTGCAGGATCACTGTGGTTTTATTTCAGTCCAAGGTTGGTTTATCAACAGAGCTACTGAGATGTGATAGCCTTGTGAATGCTGCATCACACATCTATTATTACAGGACACAGGCTCAAGCACAGGATCTGTTGGTTAACACAGCTTTCAAGGGTAAAGGGATTAAACGAGGGCGTGATCTTCACCCTCAGTCTAGAATGATTACACAAATATACGAGGCAAAAACATATAACTGTGCTCTCAACTGCTGACTGTGGTGATGAAACGTTTTTGAATCTGACGCATCTGACTCAGACAAGCTCAAAACAAACAGAGCTCCCTGTCGCTCTTTCACTATTTATCAGGAGCTGATCCCTTAATAGCACCAAACATGAGGCTTGATAAGCCAACCAGTGATTTATACAGCGTCACGGCATCGAAATGTCAGACTGCATATACTAGGACTATGAATAGGTCATAAATCAACAGCACAAAGCAAGAGGGGCTCATTGTGAAAAGATGCGTGCGTGTGTGTGTATATATATATATATATATATATATACACACACACACACACACGCACGCACGCACACACACGCACGCACACACAGGCACACACTGGAACCAACCTATATGTATTTATATACTAAGTGGTATTTTATTAGAAAAGCCAAATATATAAAGATATGCCAGTATAATATACTGACTATAGTATCATTTTATTCTCTCTTAAGACAATTTGACATCCATGCTGCCCAGATTATACACTGTTCTGATTGGCCACAATTAGCCTCTTTGTGATTTATCAGCCTGTCAGTCCTCTGTGGAGCTCTGTGACGGTACGGGAGCTAGCATATCTATCTATTTGTTACTAAAATTAAATCACCTCCCATTTAATTAAGCCCAAATAGGGTTAACAAACTCAATTATATGGGTTTGGTGCCACTGCCGTAGATGCATGTATCACAGAAGAAATGTATTTAAATGCAGGCCTTGTCCTTGAGTTGGCAGTTAATGTCATGAGCAACAAACCCAACATATGCTCTTCCTCTTTCAACATATGCTCCTTCTGAATGTAACTGGAGTGTTGTTCGGAATTCTTAATACACTCTGTGGCCTGTAATTCATTTTCTAGAACTTCCATCTTTCATTTATAATTCTTAGAACGAGAGCCGGTCGCTTCCAAGTAAAATAGTTCTTCTGTTGCTTATTGTTTCAACATGAAAAGAAAATCTATGGAATTTTTTTATTTTTTTTAAAGATTGAAGTCAGTTCAAGGGAACCCAGCAGGGAGTTAAAATATACAGCTGGTTCCTGTTTTTAAATGCTAACTGTGTGCTTTGTTGTGAAAAACTGTTATTATATTATTACTGTATTATTCTCAAAAAAAAAAAAACTGTCTAAGGAAAACGTTTACAAAGACAAGACCGCTTTTCTCAATTGCATATCAATAATTTTAGCACACCTTCAAATGAAGACACTGTAAATCTAAATGCAAGACATGGGAGATTAAATATTAATAATTTGCATTACTACTGTATACAATAGCAAGGTGAGTTCGTAACATTGACGAAAGACTACTAAAGCTTTGTCGGTTGATTTTTAATAGAGATATCTTTCTCTTTTGTGAAACACTTGCAATAGTATGCATTTGTGTAAAACAGCCCCACCCATCCATACTGTAAGACCATGCGTCTATTTATGAGATTCTACAGTAATTGTTGTTAGTTAGTTATCAAAGGCTGTTGACTACTTACTGTAGCAGACTCAATACGAGAGACCAAAGTTTTGGTCTTCTCTGTGGGTGACTCAAACGCCTCGATTCCCTGGGTAATTTGAAGCTTCCGTTGTTCTGCAATTTACAGCAGGAGATCTTTGCTCCACAATCTAAAATGTAATTGCAAAGCATTCCTTGCGAGTAACTCTTTGATCTGAACAAGTCACAGCTTATTAGCATTGTTGCAACTGCAAATTAGTTCTTATTATTTTAATTGCATTTACACATGGGTGCAAAGCATTCGGATCTCATTTCACACACTGGTTCAACCCACAATGTTTGACAGCTTGCAGGCCGATCGCTGGACAACAAAGTCTTCGAAGCTATCTGCTCCTGCCTGCCTCCCAGACTGTGCTGTTCATCATTAGAAAAGTTTAAAGTAATCAATAAGCTTCATTTGAGGAGCTGGTCTGCTAGATGATGGAGCGGTCAATAACATTCACCTGTTGTCTACACTACAGCTCATGGGAAATAATGTCTTGTTCTTTGAGACGCACGGAGACGTTAAGAGCAAAAGGACCTCAGCAAGGACACCCGGGTAGCGAACTTGCAAGCAGGGTTTATGTATGTGAGCCGTACCTGCTACAGAGGTCAGAGGTACAAGAACTGACTGAGAAGAAGACACCATACCAACCAAAAAGGGAACTCTGCAGCTCGCTACTGGATGTTTACGCAGGGACTACGAAGCAATTCATTTCTTAAAGCCTAATTCAAGCCCAAGCCACTAAATGATCCCTCAGAGTCCCTCAGCACATTGTCAGTGACACCGTTCAGGGAGACCCAGGTTAACTGCCCACTGCTATATCCACACAAAGCCCAGTTGTGAACTGCTGAAGGACGCTGGTGTTACTCAAGCTTATACCTGATGTATAACCAATGCTTGCTACAATACCTCAAATCAACACCCTTAACCTTGTAAAGAAACGACCAGAATGATTCAATTGGGGGGGGGGGGGGGGGGGGGGCACCGCTGACTGTTTAGAATAACAAAGTGGCAAGCATGTTTTAGTGCATGTGTTCCTACAGTAAACTACATCTGGGGAATGTATACAAACTGGAATGTCAACAAGGTCGGTGACGCTCAGCGAAGTCTAAAGAATGATGTAAACAGACACAAAGGAGTCATATTTTATAATGACTACAGGGCATTGCAGTTTTAGCATGCCCTCTGCTCATTATGAGAGGGGAAATACTGCAGCTCACTGCAGAGTTTTTCTAACTGTAATTTGGCAGCTTTTCTTGTTAAATATTATATGCATTTTCACACCGGTTTGGAAGTTGGTGCTATGCAGAAACTCTGTAACATTTAGAGTTTTTGCACACAGCACAGCAATAAAGCTCAATGTGGAAGGATCTCTAAAGAGAGCTGGAAATATTTTGAAATCCATACTGCATTTTTTTAGCCTCATATTGCTACGTTTAGAAAACCCAGACTAAATTCCATTCAGTCATACCTTCTATTTTAATGGCACTTACTAACTACAGTTATAAAATAAATATAAAGCCAGAGACATGATACTGTACCATGAGGAACTGAACCAAACTGCAAATTGTTTTTTATTATACTGAGGTCAGGTTATCACAGCAGTGACTCTTCCAGCTCAGGAATATTGATTTCATCCTAATGTTCTCTTAGGGTGGCTCTTCATCTGCGCTGTTTCTTAATGGCAATCCCACTTAAACGAAACTGCAGATCCTCCTGTTCAGCTTTCATGAGAAACTGCCACTCAAACTGAAACCTTGTACAGTACGGTTTCTGTCATCGGGGGGGGGAACTATATGGGCTCAAACCACTATTCATTCGTCATTTCCTTTTTTCCACCTTTAAGGTAACGAGATTGTAAAACCTGCAGCAAATTCAGATCAAACACTGCCTCTGTCGCTGGCGTTAATGGAAACACATAAAGCTGACCGTCCCCAAGCTGGGAATTTACATGACAGTACACAGGAGCTTTCCTGGTAAACAAACAGACAGTGCCATCTGCTCTACCTAGGGAGGCTTCATTTTCCCGCCCAGCGTGATACAGATTCCGACGGGGCACTTCAAAGGGGGCACGGCCTGCTGCTGTAAAAAACATGCTCACAGCTTGTTTTAAGGGCTGCAGAATTCCATCTGGCTTGAGATTCCCCTGCACTGAATGAGATGTCAGGCCTGAAATAATCACAGACAACCGTGACGAAAATGTCTTTTTCAAAACAAAAAAAAAAAAAAAAAAACCCAAAATACATATTTCTTTTTTAACACAGTTTTGCGACTGAAGGAAAACCACATGGTTTCTTAGACTTCTTCTACTAGCCCTTCTTTTCCAGGTAAGCACAAGGGCAGTCCGACCATCGTTTTCTGCAGTTACTTGTGGAACTTGAGGAGGTATAATGTAAAAAGTACACAAAGGCCTCTGAGGCAATTTTGATATTTGCGTTGCTAGGGATACCAGTGCTGATCTTTTGGCTAACAACAGGGGGCCCTAAAAAGATGAGGCTTTATCCTTGACTTCTGTAAAGCGTTATACATATCAAGAGGCAGCTGCTAAAAGAGGAACCGATTCTGAACTGTCAGGCCAGGTTTTTTGCTGCAGATTAGCCACATTTTTCCTCAAAGATTTCTGTCTCAAATGTACCTCATGCCTGCAGGGTAGTGGCAGCTGAGTAGAGGTTTTCTTAAGCCATAAGAACTGAAATTGTTCAATGTACTTCAGCTCTACTCCTGAATAAATCAGAAGATCAGACAGTTACAAAGACGCGTATAGCGATAATGGCTTTTACTGGCAATCATTCTTTCTACAGGACTGGTGGGCTGGCAACATTTACCATGCACCCAACCGGCAGGGAAATCTTTTATGAAGAAAAAAAAACACACACACTGTTCCTGTACTTAGTAGCTTTCTTTGCTCCTGTAACATATTTGAAAAAGTATCCTTTTTATTTTTATCATTCAGATAGACTAAGTCAAGAGTAACCCCGGACAGCACTTTGATGGATCTTGTAAGCACCCTTGCCAGTCAGGTCAAAGAATTAACCCTGGTCTCCAGAGTGCTCTTTTTTATGGTCTCTTTTCTTTGCTCCCTCTCCCACCCGGAACGAAGTAAATAAATCTCAGTCTAAAATCACACTTTCACTCTGTGTTCCGTGATCAGTTTTCTGCCCCGTGTGCTATCGATTCACTCAGGCTTTTACAGCTGTTCCCCGGTCTGATCTCATCCCTCCGCAAACGTTGGTTGTGCTATCAGCGATTGGAAATCGATGACAGAAAATGCATTTGTGCTTCTGCTGCTCACCGGAGGGACAGCTGAGATTGAAATTAAATTAGTAAATGATTATATTTCATTTCATTTTTTTTTTTTTTTTTTTAATTAAATACAAAAGGCCATTTCTGTTCCCTTCTTGGAGCCTAAGAGAACTGACATACAATAACGTGCGGAATAAAAAGTCAAGCAGACAAACGCTTCAGCTAATGCCTTCAGCAGTGTTTTCAGAATCACACAAGTTAAAACACTGATGAAGACATTTGCCAAAGCTTTGCTTACTTGATCTGAGTTTCTTATAGTTCTAGAATGTGGACGGAACTATTCCATTGGAACCCTGGTGTGTTCTCTGTTCCTCTCCCTCCATCTCTCCTGCTTAACGAGCCACAGCAGGACAGAACCCCAGGAACCCCGAGCGGAACAAATCATACAATTATAATATTACCGCAATGCACGACCAGAACTAAATATACAGCCTGATTATTTCATCATCATTTATGGTTTAATGTTTTTATGTCTTTGATGAGAGGTCTCGTAAAAAAAAATTATAGGTCTTAACGGTGTGTTAGATACAGAAAAGAAAAATCTCTTAAAAAAGGAGGAGTTCTATTTAGTTGGCTGCAAAAAGGGTTAAGGAGCTGATAACTCATTTTCTAATAACCATTTCCTGTGAAATATTTTGCCTTTGCAGTGTCACACGGTGACCGAGCATGAAGATGTATCGCCTCTGTAAATAAACTGCCTTGGTATATCAACAGTACCTCCATTACATATATATATTATTCATTTCAATGTGGTAATATATTGAGATGCATTCTATTGAAAATGAGAAGCACGCTGGTACATCAGCTGAGACTGAACCCAGCAGCATGTAGTGTCTCTATTGTTTTCCATGGACATGCTCTGGGTCTTCATTTCTTTAAGTGGTAACCCAGCTGGCATATCAAAGCAGCCGTCACAATTTCACTGAGTCCGCTTTAATCAGATGTGACAACACAATGGAAAGACTTTTCCGCTTTCTAATAACTCATATAAAACAGGGCAGGGAACTGCTGATGACAAATACAAGGCAGGTTCTTTATAAAAGACAACAAAAGCTGACTCTTATCAAATACCATCACTCCTGCAAAGCAAATGGCTTTCATTTCACACGAGACAGCAAAACGCAGTACACATGTCACAGTTAAGGTCAGAAGTTATTTACAGCATAATCCAGTAAATTCTAACCGATTTCGGGCTGCGTAACCTGAGAATTAACCAATTTCTGACTTAGCAGAGCATCAATGTCCTTTTCACCAATAAAGCACCTCTTATATGTTCCTTTTTTCATATTCTATCCTTAATTATTTTCCATGAGGCTCATAAGACACACCAAGCAAGCAACCCACGTTACGTATCTGACTCTCCACCCGCGTATTTGTTAGAGAAGACTGAATTAGGGTTCCGTTAATAAGCTCTTATCTTTTATGTACCTGGCATTTGTCACAGGATATGTCCAGGAGTCTGGCACTTGAAATATGGAACCGCGGTTGAGTCAAAGACAGCCTGACACCGGGTTATTATTTTTAGTACTATATTAACACATATGGAAGCGATCTACAGCTCCGAATGTATATCACAGTGGAGCTGACAATATGATGAATATTAAAACAGAATATGGTTCTGTCTTGGGAAATACATATGACACATGTAAAACTGTCTGGTCTGCGCAGTATATAATCCCCAGGGCCTATTAACCACATAGCTAAAGTTTGTGATTATTTCAAGATGGCAATCTGAATTTGTCAGCAAACCTAACAGCTACATGTAATGAAATACCTCATAATGCAGTATAAAGTCAATGGCAATAATATATGCAATGCTGTTGCATCTCAATTCTTCTGCTTACATCATTTTAGAGCAGCTGCTGCACTGAGATTATCTTGTGGTCATGCTTGAATGCGATCAGCCCCGGTGTCTTGGTTTAATATTTCTATATTCGGAATATGCTTGAAACATCAGCTATGCGATTCGGAATGTGCCTGTCCTAGTAGCAACCCATGAGAAGGCTTCACCAGCACCTAACCAGTCTTTGAACTGGTAAAGACCAAGAGGGTCTTCTCAGCAATGTCGAGGAATTTCAACATCCTCTCCAAGCAGTAAAGCCAGCTGAGCTGTCTAGTCAGTAAGATGTCAGGGTCTATGTCTCTACTGCGTAAGAAGAACTGCCAGCGGCAGGGCTAAAAGCCAACTGGGAATAAGGACTTTGTTCAGCCAATCAGCTAACACAGATGCCGGGTGACTGTTCTTCTAACAAAACACAGGGAAGCATGCTGCTTAGCACCAACGCTCTCCTGCTCAGCAGTATAGAAGTACCACATGCAGTTTAAGCTGAGCTTCATCCTGAAATTGGGAAGCGGTGGGGGTGGGGGGGTGGGGGGGGGGGGGGTGCAACTCATGTGCGGAAGTGATGATGGCTCGCCCCCTCACGAACCCGTCATTTCTTTTTGGCTCTCTGAAGAGACCTCTTACTCTTGTCTTTGAAATCTAGGTTGAAGTGCCCTGGATACCACCCTTACTCTGCTGTTTGTGCGTAGCAGGAGCAAGACAAAAGACACAGTGTTAAGTGCTGAGAACAGTACTAGTTTGTATTCCTGAAGGAAATCAAAGCTGTTCTTGTGTCAGACTGGAAGCATCTTTGCATGGCCGCCACCTCATTTAATGGACCCATTTCTCTCCTCTAGTCATCAGAGGCTCCGATAAAATGTTGCCTGACACAAAACGGAATCCATGTTAGTAACACAGTAACAGAAAATGCATATGAAATTCACAGCTTAATTTTCTATACATGTAAAAAAGAACAGTTTTATAAAGACAGTTTTGAAACAATTTTGGAGCAGTCGGTTTGTTCAACGCAACGTCACAAATCTGAACACAGCTCTTTTTAAAGGAGATAAATACAGACACACTATTTTCATCTTGTGCCTGCTTACCCTTAATATAACTGGCTTAAACAATACAATCTTCAAACATGTATAAACCCTTACCCATGATTGTGTGGCAGTCTCGGATTAATCACCAATTGTTATTTTGTTCTTTATTGATTTGCACAGGGACGTGCACAAGACTTAAGTTATATAAACGAAGGTCTTTCAGCCCATTTACTGACATCAAATGAGAAACCTTGCTGATTCTATTAGGATGGATCAAGGAACACCTTCAATGGACAGGAATTGAATAACCTAGCCCTGCAGTGTACATCTAATCTGAACTGGCACTCACTTTTGCTGGAGCAGAGAAGTGTGACTCTATAAACGGTTCTGAAGCACTCCATGTATTTTTGGCTCTGGGGCTGGAAATTGACTTTGCAGATTTTAATGAACAGTTAATGGGCTCCAGGCTCACGCTACGTTTGTTGATAGAATGGACTAACAGAGTTGGTTTGCTGTTGGCAACTGTTGAGATAAGAATGAAATTTAACCACGGTACATTTGCATGACACATTCCGTTTTTTCATGGTTTGCCATGTTTTTAATATGCTATGCTATTCCTCTTTGTGCTCTATCATGCTTGCCCATGTTTTCACTGTGTTTTCTGTACACTGTGCTATTTCCTGCCGAGTTCCCATACCTGAAGCAAACTGGAATCTTAGCCTGAAAGACATAGCAATATGCAGTATGAATTAAACCTTCTAGTGTTGACGGCTGCGAGTCAGTGCCGGGTAGCCTATCAAAACAAATCTCAAAGCTGAAATGAACAGGCTGCTGTCATTTTATTTTATTATTACATTTTTTTTTCCCCTGACAAAGCAATTCAAAGGCAGTCCTTCAGCAAGCATTTAAAACGCAACTTGGTTGATGTGCAGCACGGCACAATGGCCTGCAAGATCGATTGCTTCCACCGTGCCCTGGATCTGCTGAGAAATCTGGAGGGCCGCTACTGGGATTGTGTCAGATCAATAACTCATGACACAAGCCCGACTCCGCGACTGTACAAGGGGGCCGACTGCAAGAAACAGACGGGAAAAAAGAGAAAAGGTTGTGGTTCTCCTTCTTGAGTTCATGTGCATTTTCCTGGGCACGTACATGAGACTCTCAGGGCGATGGAGATGTCTCAATTACCCAGCCGGTGTGCTGTATCGCTCATCTTGCTTGGGTCGCCATACTGTGCAAGGGGGCCCTTCCAGCTCTACAGCCTGTGCCTGTTGCTTAGCAACACTCAAGACTAAACCAGGGCTTCAAATACAGGACCCACAGCAGGGGCTTATGTTAATGGTGATGCCTATGTCTTCTTAAGTACCGTAATGATGCGACAGTGTGTGACCTGTGCGGAACAAACAACAGCAAATACTGATCGCCATGGCTTTTAGTTTGCAAGCCTGTATTAAACATGAGATAATCTCAGCCCTGGTGCACTGTAACGCTTCCCTTGTGCTTTGCTAAACCTCTTCCACTATGCGTTTTGTAATAAGACAGAATCGAATGAAAAAAAAAGGTTTTCTTGTTCACTATGTTTTTTATCAATGAATATATTTACTATTGTGTATAACAAAATGCCTGTGCATCTGAAGGCTTTTGGGAAGAGCCCACGCATGTGTTTGTTTCTTGCTTTTGGATAGTAAATTGATCTTGTGTGTGTCTACTACAAGAAGGTTGTATCTTGTATTACCCCAGTCATGGCACTTTGGTGGAGGTACAGCTACATAGACGGGGTTGTGACTGTCATGTCTCAGTGTTTGGCTAACAACCACACATCTGTGGCTTTCTTAGCCTCAACAGCTCACGGATTTCCTGTGGGTAGTCTGTACGATTGTGAAAACAGATTTAGAATGCAAAACAGTTCATATCCTCCGATGCAATTGCATCTGATAGAAGAAACACGGCTCCAATAATTCTCACCGTAATCACAACACATTGAGATGCAAGCCATCAACTCCAGGATCTATGTATTCATTATAAACCTAATGAAATGGCCGTGTGATTTTAAACACAAAGGCTCCAAGACACATGGCCCATAACCTATAACCAAGTCTGTGTGAAACCAATTCATTTTTAACTGTGTTTTCAATTTCACATTCTGGGGCAAAAACTCCACTGCCACTAACTCTATTAACTAGCAAGTCCTGCACAACAACTGCAGAGGGCAATGCTTTCTTGTGGAGCTCAGTCTAGGCGTGTTCTCATTTGCTTTTTTTTTTTTTTTTTTTTTTAACCTAGTTAAATACAGGCATTGATTGTGTCGTTCATTGAATTTGGGTTCAGGAGACTGATTCCCTCACCCTCTGAAACATGCCCTTTGCAAAATCTAAATTCTAAATCCGATGGGCAGTTCTCAAGATACAGCTAAAACATTTATAGCGTGCCACTCACAGACTGGCACCTCCATTTCACCTGGCACAGTAAGGGTTATAAACCACCTCGGAACACCAGCTATGCTGGCAGAACACCTGGACTGCCATCAAAGGACTCGATTTCTCACAATACAAGATTTGAAGAAACCTTTTTTTTTTAATTACCATATCACACATCCCTCAAAAGGACTTTCAAATCCGTTCTCCCTCCACCAGTATAAAGAACCTGTTTTTATTTGTTTTGGCAGTAAATACACACTGCAGACCACTGCTGCTTGTAAAACGTCTGGCTTCACCTCAAAAGAAAGAGAATATGACATAGCCCAATTTAAAAAAAAAATAAAAAATGTGCTGTGAATTAAAGAGCCTTTCTTTTGCGTGTAAGTTTTTTTTCTTCTTTGTTTGTTTTGTTTAATGGTAATTGGGTGACTATAATTTGAAAATCCATTTTCAAACGTACCACGGAGAAAAAAAAAAAAAGTGGGTCCTTTTCAATACCCTCTTTAGAATTGTTCCATTTAACACATTTCTAACCCGCCTCCGCTCTACCGGTTTCTGTAAAGCAGGATGGCACGGCATCATGTATTAAGTTGAGTTCTAAATCTGCCGGGGGGGGGGGGCTTTAATAGGTGCGGACCAACATGTAGGGGAGGCCCAACAGACTCAAAGTTTAAGTATCCTGAAAAAAGAAAAGCTGTTTTAAAAGATGAAGGTCAGGAAATTGATCCTGCTTTTGTGACGGCTCTTTATACATGACGTATTTGTCATCCAATCGAATCAAATACCATTAGGATTCACAGACATTGTTATTCATGGTAAGTGCCTGTAATTCCTGCTGAATTGAGCTGTACTTACATCCTGGGAATTGGCCACACTTATTAGTACGTGTAACCTTGTCACAGCTTGCTATGCCTCTGGGAAACCACTAAAAACAAGATTGAATTGTTTCTGGTAATATAAGTTGATAAGGTTTCCGCTCCATCCTACATGTATTTTTATAGATGTTGCACATAACGGTTTGTTGAATTTATATAGGTGCCATTTCTCTATAAAACTGCAAGCAGGCAGTGCTGAGACCCCATAAACTTATTATTAAAGTTCACAGGGAAAAATAAAATAAAAGAAGAAATGTCACAGAACATTACTTAAAGCAAACACAAAGTAAGAAAGACAGATTTTTTATTTTTATTTTTAACATTACTGCTACACTTCATAAACAATTGATTCTTGTTCGTTTTCAGTTTTTTTTTTTTTATTATTATTATTTATTTTTTTTTAAACGTACAATCTTTAGAAACTGCAAGCAGTTTTGAAAACAGAATCAGGATACGATGTGCAAAAAACATCACGCTGGAAAATCTCCAAGGAGAGCAAAGAGCTGCCATGTGTCAGACCAATGGTGGAGCTCAACATGTGTTATTCATATTCTGCATGAATTGCATCCATATGGTGTGTTGCTTGTGAATCATCCTATATACAGCTCTGGCCAAACGTTTTGCTTCACCCTATAGAATTAACACATTGTGCTTCATAAAGTCGAATGAAACCTGCTGAATAAGGTTACATTAACATATTGAATTACACACCGCTTTGTAGTTTTCCATATACTTAACCAAAAAGTGAGAACATTTTAAAAAACAAGAACATTTTCAAAAACTCATGACGGTGCTTTAGTGAGTGTGAACTTCTTCTGAGCCCTGTTACTCAAGCCTCGAAGGTAGATCAGCACTCACAACAGTGCTTTAGTGATTGTGAACTTCTACTGACCCCGGTTACTCAAGCCTCAAAGGTAGATCAGCACTCACAACAGTGCCTTGTTTATCCCTTAAAACGTCATTCAATGTGCAAAAAAAAAATGAGTTGGTAGAAATACAAAGGAAAGCATTTCTGTTAAAATATATAAGCAGGTTGACTTTGTCTTGATGGCATTAACAGGCCGGTCACAAATAATCACTCTGGTCAAGAGATGCATCATTGATGGGCATTGTGGGTTAAATCGTGATGAAAACAAATACTCCCGGTATGGCTCACTGCGCAGTATGGGGATACTGAACGAGCTCCTTTCGTGGGAAGTGGTTGATTATGTCTAATTGTCAAACCTTAATAACATCCGAGTGACAGATGTTAACGAGCCATTATCTTTCACGGGTCTTTCGGTGTGTTGATGGAAAGCAACTGACATTCCTGAATACGCTGACGAGAGGAGGCCTCGATGAGTCACTGCAGACGGTTCTTAGTCTGAGTACTGAGGTATGTGATTAACTTCAACAAAAAGCCTGATGCTTTATTTTTTAATACATAACAGCTATTTTTTAAACTATAAGAGACAGGGGGTCGTCAGAAAGACTCCTTTGAATTGCAGATGTGCATGGCTTTATTAATCACACGAATGTTGCAGATGTCATCAGTCAGTGAAAAAGCCTGCAGCAGCCCAGTATTCTATAAGGTAGTCTTGGACAATGATAATACTAGGCATGTGCACTGTTCTCATGAGGGATTCAATCCACTTCCACAGTGATAAGATACTCCACACAGTTCAACAAAGAATCTAGAAACCTAGGACTTGAACCCCCCGCCTCTTGGATCCCGGGTGCAAGACCAGCATTTTAGTCCTGCTCTTCCTATAATATTTTTTTAATAATAATAATAATAATAATAATAATAATAATAATAATAACTCCAGCTCTCAGAAACCTTAAATGCCTATTCGCATTAATGGCTCCATTTTAAAAAGTCTTCTTTATGTCCTTCGAATACTGCGCTCTTAATGAAAAAAGCACATAAAAGCTTCTATCAAAGGCAACGAGAAAAAAAATCAAATGCGAGATACACACATCCTTTCAAGAACTCTGTTTACATGAGATAAGTCTGCTTTTCAATATACAGGACCTTCCTTCCTTGCTGTTAATTGCTGAAACAGCAGCACAAGGGAACCTTGAAAATCTTTTACAAATCAGAGCTGCCAGCTGTTATCAACACATCTCAGAGAAAAAAACTGTCAAGCTAATTAAGCAACATTACCCAGTTTCTATCACAAAGGATAATCAAATTACTCCATTCAATTGTGTATCGCACTTCCATCCAGGGGTTCTGCAAATGTACGCTGCAAGGACTTACGAACGGGATGTGCCACACCAAACTGAGGCACGTAGCCATGGCGACGGCGATGAAATGGAGGCTAGTGGGCTGCTCTATCATTCCTCTGGCGAGGATCTCTTCATTTAATTGTGTGCTCTACAAACCCCATGGCGATAATGGACATCTAAATCAATTCCCTATTGTGCTGGATGAACAATGCCTCTCAACGTGTAACAATAGGCATGGAATTTAAGCTGAACTCCTACTATTCTTTCAGAGATCCAGACTTTTAAACAGGGCCCCTCAGGAGAACCATCGATTTGACTGTAGATTCCCACAGCTGCTCCAGGCATGTCTGTTTCCCATAAGGAAAGCAAGTACCAGCATGGAGTCCACTTTAATTCTAGCCGCTTGGTACAGGACGGAAGGTGGGGGACATGGACAATGAACAATACGTTATGCAAGCAAGACGTTCACATTGAATATTGAGAATCTATTCTTCTGTAGGCAAACTCTGAATACACAGTAATGCAGTCAAATTAAAACGAAAGGAGCTGTTTGCAAGGCTAACACTGTTTCCATGGGAGCCCATGCTGATACTCAATCCAAAGAATTCAAATGGACAACACATGCCACCTATTCAGTGCACCTTTATTGAACTTTGGTATCACGGTTTCTAGACTTTTTTGAACCTGCCCGGGGGATCTTTCGTTCCTCTTCTCAACAGATGAGATTCTGAACTGTTCAATACTGATCCTGTCTTCTATTCACCACCCTCGCGCCACCCGATCCTCCGACGTTTGAATGGTCGATAGCCCAGAAGTCATGTGGGCAAAGGACCAGCAAGTTCCTCGTATTCAACCTGCTGTTAAATATGTATTCAGAATCAACCTTCATTGCATGCTACCCTGGGGATTAATACTGCAATGAATAGAGGGGGGCGATATTGTACCTAAGTGCACCACTGTAAGAGAGAAAGAAAGTCTCTTTTACTGTACTGGGAGTATGAAATGTTGGTTTTAAAGCATGTGCCGGCATCTGCAGCTGCTGTGAATCCCAGACAGTAACCATTAGCTGCATATGTAGGCCTAAATCAGGTTTTTATTTGACTGACATTTTATATGAACAGAAAGCAAATCTTAGCCACACCTCAGCAATAAAAGTTAAAAAAAAAAAAACATAGAATGGGGTGAGACATTCTAGAACTATTCCAGAGAGCTTTTTATGGAACCATTCTGGAATGACCATTCTTACACACTGAACAACATTTCTATACAATGGGTTCAATATGAAACCATCGGGGGAATCCACCATACGTGCTTCTCACTGCCTCTGCGCTGTGAAGATGCCTTCAATGTATGCCAACCAGCAAGTCTGCAATCTTTCAAAAGAGCTTAATGAAGTCCAGGGGGACGTGTGCTCACCAGCTACACTCTATGGCCTTTCCTGGCTTCACACTCAAAATGTTCACGCTGGGGCACTAACTGGGGCAGCTTGATGAAGAAATTCGACAGATTCACATTTATCTACTCCCCCCCATCACCTTGGACCTCAACAAGCCTGGGATGAAGGTTCTCTGTCAGATTTAAGATGGTAAAGATATCTTAGGCAGTGCTATATCAGCAGGATTTACGATGTAATAGTCACTGTAAATCTCAGCATGAAACATCTACCTCTAAAACTAAATCCCCATAGCAAGGGGTAGTACAGCCAGGAGGCATGTCACGGCACAGCTCTGCCTAACAGGAAAAGGTACAGAAGGCACAACAAGTATACGTTTCCTTAATGAGGATGTCAGTACAATACACACTATTAAAGGACAAGAGCAGAGCAATACTTCGGTTCTTGACAAAAGCATTTATAATTCATACAGTGGTTTGGGACTTTATTCGATTTTTGAAACAACGCGCTAGGAACAAGATAAAAATAGTATTTGTCTGCCAAGGGTGTAATATGTCACATGTAACAGGACCTTCCATTAAAGTGCTCATTACTGGTATTTAAAATACCTGGGCCACTGGTGACATTCAAACTGATGCCTTTCTGTCTTTATCCCATTTAAAACTCTTTGTTGTGCTACTAATGCATTGGAATTGAATCTGAATCCTCTACAACCTTTATATCATCTCTGCTGCCCACTGCTTCACTTCTTATTGCACGGTAACACATTATACAGCAAGGCAGTTTTTGTGTGCTTTGTGACATTAGCTCACAGCCAAACCTAAATGTCAACTGTAACCATGGTGCAATTATGAAATCCCAACCCTAACCCCTGACATTCTATCAGACACTGCCCCACTTAATACCCTGACTGCAAATGTGCAGTTTTAATGTTCGGACTTCTTGTTAATATGAACAGATACTGTTAGCCTTGAAGAGTATCAATAATTAAAATATTAATAAAGCATCTATACCTCAATATAACATGAAAAGCCTTACAAATACACAAGCGGTCCTCCTGTAGAAGGCAATCAATCTTACATGTGGCTGGTCCACCTCTGGTAGTAAGTGTTAAACCTGATTATGTTCGGTTGTTGTATTTTATAAATGTAATCACTGCTGAATCCAGCATTGGTACACCAAGGACATTACACTGCAAAATCTCTAGTGGCCCTGAAAAAATATAAAAAAATACTCCTCTGTGCCACTGAATGCGAACTCAACAACATCAAAAGATCTGTGCTAAACGTATGGTATCGCTGTTAATGTTGATAGGGAAGAACTTCTAAAGCATTCTAAAGTGGCACAAATGGCCCACACTGTGTGCAGTCACTACATTCTGGATTTACTGCTGGTATTAATGCATCTGTGTGGTGACTGTTGAGTCAGGTGATGAACGCTCCCTCCAACGCTGTGTGCAGTCATTACATACTGTATTTACTGCTGGTATTAATGCATCTGTGTGGTGACTGTTGAGTCAGGTGATGAACGCTCCCTCCAACGCTGTGTGCAGTCATTACATACTGTATTTACTGATGGTATTAATGCACCTGTGTGGTGACTGTTGAGTCAGCTAATGAACGCTCCCTCCAACACTACAGAATAATTGTGATAAAAGGCATTTGGTTAATTATGCATACAAATCCTTCGCTGGTAATGGTTCACAAAGCAACCTTAAGGCGATAGTTCGCAAGCGCCTTTGCTGTTTCCACTCAGGAGTAGCACTCTCCCAGTTGTACTGCTACAGCACAATACTGTTTTGTGCTTCAACAACAGTGACAACTTTGACAGTGCCCTACAATTACTGTAGGTCGTGCACGTTTACCAACAATGTACTGTACCATTTATAATGAAGTCGCAAAGCCCCAAATTACAAACAAAACCCAATCCTGGGAACAACTGGGAAATGAAAGCGTAAAACTAACAGGATTCTTGCTTCACATGAGCAATGCAGGTACTAAAATAAAGTCTTCTGTTAACAGCCGAAGTACATGAATAACACACTGCATGAATGAGGGAAACACTCAGCGAGTGGATGCAGTAAACTAAACTGAAGCATGTACACCCCTGTAACGCAACCCAATCGTGTTCAGCTTCGCTGCTATAGCTTCTTCAGTCCCAACTAGATGAGATTACAGATATGCCACAGTCCAATGCTAAAACCTACTGCAAGTCAATGGACAAGCCCAACTCATTATGCACCATGACAATCTTGTCTTTTGGATGAAAACTGAATGCAGTTTAATTTTCTGGTTTCAATAGGAGAGTAAAACGAAAAAAAAAAAAAACATTTTGGAACTTTAATGCAAGAAATATGTTTCGATCTTCTGTCATTATCATTATAATAAACGACCGGGTCTTGACTGTCAGATACAACCGCTTTGATACTCAGGCAGTGATTTGTGCAGAAGAATGTAAGATGGTCACAATACAATCGCACCACCTTGCAGAGGAATATGTTTTGTGCCATGGCCCGTTTGGAATACCTCAATAGGTTTTTGTCATTATAAAAGCAGTCTTTTAAATAAAGCGTTTTAAAGAGCCAACCAGGCCTGCTGTATGTACAGTAGCACCCGGCAGAGAAGAGCATCTATTACTATTATTATTATTATTATTATTATTATTATTATTATTATTATTATTATTATTATTTGTAGTAGTATTTGTATTAGTATTCTGCTTGGTTCAGCTAGCAGAAAAGAATACCCGTCGCCCTTCATCCATATGCATGCTACACAGATAGTAGTACTACAAACATGCATGGTTCAGGAACGAGTGGTTCCCTGGCTCCTTCCCAACAATTGATCTGCCTGTACAGTAATTCAATAAACACTCTGTTCAAGAAGCAAATGCTCCAGAATGAAAAGTGGTCACCCAGATACATGGAATATATTTCAACCCCTAAGAATAGATGAATACATCTCTGGCTTGTTTAAAGCTTCAAACAAGACATAATGAGGGGATGACAGTGCCGGATATTAGCCAGCCCACCTACCATTATGTAAATTCAGGCTGGTAATTCAGATCTGTATAGAGTAGGAGCAGAAGAGAACGCTGCTGTGAATCCATCAAGAACCCCCAGCTTCTTGACCTTCGTATTGATGCATAAGTACTTAATGCTGCATGCACTTACTGATACTTTTGCAAAAAAAAAAAACCCTATTCTTATCATAGACCCCCACAAAGTAATTTCAACCATTTGTAATAAGTAGCTTACTAGCCCCTCGTTCTCATTCTAGACCTATGCCCAGTTTGCTTCGCACAGTACCCGAGCACTACATTTGTTGGAATGCATCAGAGCAGTTTCGGTTTTGGATGCATGGAGGCTATTTTCGGTGACACCACAATTCAAGAAAGCTTATCTTCCGCTGGTGGAGCGAAGGGGAGGAAGAATGCAATAGCTGAGATGAAGCTGTCACTGATTACTGAGGGAAGCCAGCGGCTACAACGACTTCCAGATTGCTGTGATCCATTAAAAAGTGAATTGTCTGATACCTGTCTGAGTGTTTTCCAAAGTTCAATCTCTTCTTGTCTAGTCCATTTTGTTTAGCATTTCTTAACTAGCAGACGGCCAAGGAATTGCCGTGCGGGTAGAGCAGGATCGAGATGTAAAAAACAGTCCATTGTAACACTTTCCTCTCCATGGAATTGCGAACCTAAATTAAAAGGAGGAGTCATACAGCATATGACAATGGAAATGGTTTCTCTTCGTAACAGATGTCACAAAAATTAACCATTAACCTATTTACTATCTGACAAAAAAATGGCAAGCATCTATATGCACGCTCCACAGTCCGAAGACTAATTTATATTGCAGTTCAGCTCATCTATTGTTGACGTGATTATTTACAAGGCTTGACAACCCTGGAAAGAAACCAGTGAAGCATGTTTGTGCACCGACAGTTTCTTTACACTTTGTTTAGCAGCTAATGTGAGAAAAATAAAAAGTAAGCAGTGGAATGCTTGGGACGAAACCCATCGTTTTCATGTGATATCCAACAAGGATTCTTTCTTACAGTGTACTACCTCTCCTCCACCTATCAATGATGAAAAAGTGAGACGCCACACTACAAATTCAATGCAATAATCATGACTTCTCACTGAAACCACACCGGTATGGCAGGTGAGGGCTCAGTGCTCAGTAAAAGGCTGATGCACGTTGTTATTTATTTATTTTTTATCCAGATGGATTTGTTCGCAGTAGCAGCTTCCCCATGGAAAAGGACTGAGTCACAGTGCAAATGATATTACTGTAACCTTCAGCTAATGAGCAACTGCCACCCTGCCTTGCTTTACAGCTCTAAGATGAATCAGCAACCGCTCTGCAATCTGGGGCAAGCTGAAACCCTGTGCACCAACAAGAGAAGGCAGGCCTTTCTCATTCAAACTGGCTGCTCAGTACATTTCAACACAATGAGCACCTGGGAGGTGTAGTCCAGTTGTTTGGGCTGGGAGACAGGAAAGACATCTCCTTATTGGAAATGCACAGCGGAGTCTCAGCTGCTGTTTATAAATGCAATACGTGAGACTTGGCAACTGGAAGGATTTGCAGGATTTGCAGAACTAAGGGCAAGGCCTAGCTGGGAATGTTTGCAGTAACTGGAAGCAGTTGTTTTTTAGATAGGTGGAGAATGCAATCCAGAGTGACTCGCCAGTGCGTTCCCCAGCAGAGGCTTATCCTGGCAGGGAATAGGTTGCTCAAATCAGCCTGTTAGCCTTTGATACACAAATGCTGATAATTTGTGCAATTTCAACCGAGGCACAAAAAGCACTTTAGATAAGCGTTGGATGTCTAAAAAAATTCCCCATGTAAATTTAGCGTTTTTCTGCTTTAGTACGGTACCCCCACCCCCCGCCTCCACCTCCTCAACCACCTAAAGGTACATTTATTTCACTTCCACACATGACTTAAGCATTCCCCAACTCCCAAAGCCATTATTTCACCTCGCTCCTGTCAAGAATTACTCCAGGTCGGCACTGTTGCCTCAGCAACGCGCTCCTCTGATTAAATATGTATACATGCAAAACAAGAAAGATCAATTTCCCGCTGCCAATAAGTATTCTCTGGGTATTTGTGTCGTTAGACTGTGATGTGCGTGTGTTTCAAAGAAACGCTGTAATGCCGCGATGCCTTTATATGTATTTCCAGAGCTTTACACTCATGCCAAGGCTCCAGTCAAAGGAGCTGCCATATAAAAGGAAGGCTGTTTATCTAATCTATGACGAATGCATAGATTACAGAAGGTGTTAGATGGAATGCATGTCTTGTACTGCTGGAAACCGTGCAGTACATCGAATCCATTTCCAGAGCTCACCCATTAAAACAAGCCGCTCTTCATGATGAAATAATGTTGGGGTGTGTTATGAAATCATACGCATGTTATGAATTGAGTCATACAAATTCAAATTGTGCTTAATGAGGGAACCTTCTGAGCAGGTTATTAAAAATAGGATTGTTCTGTTTTTTTTGTTTATGATAATAACAGCAATACACTGACATACAGAGCCTTACTGACGTCATTAACTGATGACTGCACTGTACTGCTAAATTGAAACCGTGCACACATGCAATCACTAGACTGTTTATGGTTTTCTTAACAACAGTCTATGCCAGTTATAACATTCAAAAGCTTACATCCGCACAGGGTCAGGTTCTAACGCTGTTACTAGCACATTTTGAAACATCAATTACAATTATAAAATTAAATTTAAAAAAAAACTAAACAAAACAAACAAAAGAAAACCACCCCTTCAGACATAGTATACAGAAGCTTAAATTAAATATCTGCGCTGTTTCTTTACTGGGTGTTTTTTTTCGTCCTGAAAGACAATGTGTTAATTTGGAGCAAAGATCTTAAACAAAGTGAGCACTAGGTAAGCAAGGATCACAACCCACAATGGAAACAGAATTTTAAAAAAATACCCTACTGTTTCTATGTGCAAAAATCCCATTCCATCTATCAACCAATAGAGAAATACCAAAGGCTGTTGAAAGGTGGCAAGTTGGCAGATATTGCAACCCCTTGTCGGATTATTTGACTGAATGATATACGCTCCCAGGCTGGAGATATGTACTTAGCTGTTCAATTTCATCTTTGGTTCCCACAGTAATAAATCAAGATTTAGGAGAACGGGAGCACTGTAATGCACACACGCTCCAGGGCATCTTATAATACTGCTGTTTGAACACGGCATTTTCATTTAATCCATAACTAAGAATACGGAACAAACATTTGGGTGAACAAGGGTGCTGGATTAATTGATGCATGTGTCAATGTGTGCACATTGTGGTGGACAACTGCTCTGACGACAGCAAAGCAGCCAAAATGAAATTCCCTTACCAAATTACCTTTCAACGGCACTGTGCACTAGAGACAATATAGCAGCTACAGTGTTCAGAGTCATTGGTAGCGGTAACGTTTTTGTATCGTTACATAGCAATGGCATCACTAGGGTATTAAGAAGTGCATAACACATACAGAGCCAGAATGGGTGTTAGTGCAGTTTAACTACCCCCGTGGATTATTCATTCCAAACCCTTTGCCATTGCTGGGGTTTTCATTGGGTTGGTAAGACTTGAATTTTGGCATCACAATTCATAATGCACAGGCTTAGAGGCGATTAGTTCATTAATCCACTCTGCATCCTCTATATGGAGCTTTCTGTGGAGCAGTTTCTGCAGCGGTGCTGCATTGGGCTCTGCAGATGGAGTTGACCATGTTTGGAATTCTCAGGGGCACACTGATTCACCACATGGCACTTGCTCAGGGAATCGAAGCTGCTAATCCAATGCCCTCCTGGTCATTCAGACTAGCTGCAGCGAGGATGCATGGGCACTAGACAGAGAGCCTCATCATATTGTGAAATGGGATCCTTCTCCGCAATGCCTCGGTATGTTCTCGTCTCCAGGGTATAGCAGTCAGATAAGAGCAGAGAGTTACTGTTTGTTGTGCTCCTTTACAAACGGGGAACTCCTTGCTGAAAATGGGCACAATTAGCATGTCAACCACCATGGCGAAGAAATTATAGTTAATGTTGCTGAGGGTTCTAGTATGTGCTATTCTATTCTGTGCTATTATGTGGGTTATATTATTATTATTATTATTATTATTATTATTATTATTATTATACATTTTAACAATATTAATGAAAAAAGGGGGAGACTACAGCCAAATGTGTGATGCTGCATACAGTCATTGGAGCGACAATTCAAAGCAGCGCTGGTAAAATAAAACGCACCCTTTTCTTTCCCGTAATCCGTGCTTCTGCAGTACTTCTAAAAATAAAAAAATTCTATTACTTTTCAAGCTAAGAAGATTAAGTGTTCTTTTATACAATGTAAAGCCCTCAGGAATTACATTTAAAAAACAAACACACCGTTGAACCAGCAGGTTTGCTGTGGAATTATCAGCAACACTGCCACAGCTTGGCGGGATTGGGCTTGTGTGCTCTCTCTCCTTCTTCTCTAGCTGCGGCAGCCCAGTTCTGCTCCTCGTTGCTATAGAAACCCTCCCTCCCCTCAGTAACCCTGCTATGAAGAGGATGCAAGTACACAGCTTTAGGGAGAAGCTGCTTAACATGGCGGAAGACGGAGGCAGTGAACTGGAGCTTGTCATTCTCTCAGAGGGCCTTCGGGGAGGCGAGAACCAAAGCATCATAATAAAATAGGCCGATAGGTAGAGGCCTTGTTTATGAGGGTCTGCCAGTATCGATATAATATATAAATGGATCATCTTGAATAAAAAAGCCCTGTTGTTTCAGCTCATTAACCTCCCTCTAGAGGCCACTGGGTTCTTGCTGCAGTGCATGATTTCAACAGAGATGCAACACAATCTCTGGACTGGACTGTACTGAACTGATGTTCAGCTCCTCTCCTTGTGGTTTCTACGAATGTCCCTCACCTGGTATCGACATAAAAAATATATATGTATTCTTCTCTGTGGCTCATGAAATAGTTTTTTGTTTCTCTTCTTTTCAAAACTCCCTTGCCTCGTTTTTTCCCAGACCTAGTCCTGACGGATTAATTCATTTGCTGACACTACTGATTAATTTTTACAAGGACCAGTCTTGACAGAAAAACAGATTTCCACCTCTGAATTCGCTGAAGGAATTAGGGTCAGTATTCATTACCCCTTTGGGCGACTCAAACAGAGACTCGTCGTGTAGAATCCTAGCTGAACAAGCGGAAGCTGAGGATATTTTCAGCTGCTGTGTTATCATAGAAACCAAAAGGCCACTTAATTGCAGTTCTTCTTACAGTGTGCAGGGCTGCCTTAAAGTTATCACTGGTATGTTAAACTGCCATGTTTGTACAGTACTCATAAGCCCAGCTGAATCTTTCAAGCGTGTCAGCAATTTCACTTTCTACAAAAGCGTAAAACTTATCTTTGGAATATTCCTCAATAAGAGCCCTTTAATGCCGTGAGGCGTGATCTTAAAGCTAATAGCCCTGCTATTTTCAACAGCAAATATTTTCATTCACCTGAGGAAGGTTAGTGAAGAGGAACTTAATTGCGCCGTTAAATCAGGCTGCGGACAATTTTAATTAAAAACTGAAAGAGGCTTCATTTCTGAGTTAAGCAGAGAGGCTGCAGCTGTTGATTACAATTAGGAATCCTGCTGAAAAAAAACCCCACATAATTCTACCCTGCAAAATAACACCTGAGTCAGGAAACCGAAAGAATATACACTCATAGAGTGGTTTCTAATTAATTCCAGGCTTCTCATTACTCGACTTTACTCAGCGCTCCAAAAACTGAGTTAGGTTTTTGGTTTGTTTTGATTTATTTTGTAAAAATTAAAGTGCGCGCAAGCGCTTTTCTTTCAATTCTTGTCTGTTGGGTCATGTTTTGAAGGGAAAAAAAAATAATTTGAACATTGTTGTGATGGGTAAATGAATTGAAAAGTCTCTTACCTTCAAATTCCAAAATGAGAGGAAGGTTTACAGCACACCGGGGGGGGGGGGGAGAAAGAAAAAAGTTTTATTAGTGTTTGACTTTACAGGAAACATTTCTTTTCAACCCTGTTTGGAATAAAGATTTAAAACACAGGGCCCTCATGCCAAAGCTTTAACTTGAGACTTGTATAAAAACAATGTGCCACAATTCAAATGCGCAGGTAGCACAAACAACTACGAAGACGACTATGATGCTGTACTGTATACTATTCCAGTCTTTTGTGAACAGCACCTATAATCTATGCAGTTTACTCTCAAATGCACAGTGTGTGTATATAACCATGATCTTTGCATGAGTGGTTTGCTATTCTTCCTGGGTTTTTTCATTACGAATGGCATTTGAAACAATAATCTGCCACATGCTCAGCCGTGCTGAACCAATCTGACAGCGTCGTTTCCAGCAGTGAGAGACGCGCACACACACACACACACTCTCCCCTCTGCACTCAGTCCAGTATCACCTGGCACTGGTGCTGACCGCTCAACCACACTCTCCTGTGCAGAGTGGTCCGGTCCCACTCATCGAGCACTGAACGAACTCCTCCGGACTTTCAGAACACATTCTACTGCTCAACTTCCATCCACACTCAGAAGACGTTACCCTGGCTGCTTTCTGAACTTTCAATGAAGTGGATCAACCTGCTCCCTCATGCACGTCACAATCACAAGTGGTAAGTGTACAGTATGTCGGCTTGCCTCCACCATAACATAACCCTGCTGCTGCAGTCAGAGGGTTGCCGCTTGGGCTCTTCCGTTTCAGGTTCTGGACAGTGCTCGGAGATCTTCATGAAACTTCTGCAGTCTGGTTTCAAGACTCCCGCTTACACAGCCCCTTCCTACGATCCCTCTAAGACTTTGAAAACGCCCTAGATATTTAAATGCCAGACCCTACCCTTTACAATACACATAAACAGTATATTTAAAGTGCACTATAACTCTGATTCCTATTTAATAAATGCCAAACTTAGTCCCACATGAAGAAACGTCATCACAGATTTCCTAAATTCTGAAGAGGTTTGCAGAGATATTCATGTACTGCATAATCCTTTACATTATTTTAACTGTGACATATTAATGCCTCCCTGACCAACAGCAGCTCTAGTTACACAAGCTTGTACTAATGTGATTAATAATATTACCGTGTTCTTTCACCTGGGACTACTGGCAGTAATATTGCACCGATTCTGAAATTAAAACTCAATATATCGCAGTGAGACGAATCCTTCTTTTTAAAATAATAAATGTGTTCATTTTTTTATTAAATTGTTCCTCTTTCGAATACACTCTGTTACTATTTCCAAAATATATTTCAGCACATTTTAAAGAGATACCAAACAACGAAAAAAAAACAAAAAAAAAAAACACTTAGCTGTTTTCTTTTGCAGCGCCGTCCGCTGACTGTTTCTAATTAGAACCTCTGTCCTCCCGCCAAACACAACGTTTGTGGCATGCATTTTACGTGAACAAGCTAAAGAGCTTTCATTGGACGAACTGAAATCAAACTAAACAGGTCTGTATTGATTCATCTACCAGCACACGTTGAAAGTCATCGTGCTGGTAGTCTTACACAAATACATCGCCACCATGGCGAACTTGGTGAAAAACAGTTGAGCCACAAGGGAAAACGTTACGCTTGTGGCGACGTGGCGAGCGGCTAGCAGGAACGTAGCCCTTCTCAAGCCCACTGGCAACTCGTTGATCCTGTTCATTTTTAGTCAGCTTGCTAACAGCTACAAAGCTCTTGGCTTACACAGTGGATCTCATGACACACTGTTGAGCTTCTTTACATAACACAGCCTCAAGATGTGCCGATTTTATTTCCTACATAAAATACCCGCAACCTCTATTTGGTGCGGCTGGTGACGAATAACTTTGTAAGCTGTGAGAGGTATTTCAGAAGAGTGTAGAGTATCTACCTAGGGAACTTTAAGAACCCAATCATCTACAAAAATATCCCTCCCTTCAGAGAAACAAAGAGGAGAGAGCCATTATTGTTCTGCTGTGAACCGAGCTGCCCCGGGCATTCTGCTGCTTTACTTCTGCATGTCTGAGCTCATCTCATCCAAACAGCAATCCTTTCGACACTGGCTGGCCATTCCGCCCCTCCCGAGCGCAGAGTGCTCTGACTTTTATTAAACGCTGCTGACAGTAATAAAGGCTTTTGTTTTTCGAAGAGCTGTCTTCCCACATCCTTCCCTCGCAGATTTATCTACAGCAACAGACCTGGCTCGCTCTCCCTCTCAGCTCATTGTCTCCAGTCAGGGTTTAGACTGCCTCCAAGGGCAAGACTTATATTTTAAGCCCACAATTTAAACTCTGAATTTATTAAGTTACGGGTGAAACACCCAACCCTACATAAGCATTCCAACTTACACAGCTACACTATTAAATATCAAATACACAGCCTGTGCTTTCATTAGACCCACAAATTATTATGGCAAACACTGTCTGCCACCCTGAGCAAAAAAAACAGATGTTCTGAGAAAGCTGAATGTCATCTTGAATTGTGGGTAAGAAGGAAAACAACAGAACAGATTATCCTTTACCCAAGATACCAGTTTTTTGTTTTTTTTCCTCTCCCAAGTCTTTTTAAAGGCTAAAATAGTCTATTCATTAATTGAGGCCAGTTTTCATATCCTCCCTTTTTAAAAGTGCTCTTGCGGCAAAGCAGAAGGCCAGGCTGTGCTAATCAATCCTTCCACGGACACACCATTATGCCGGTCTGTCATTCAATAATTTAAAGCGCGGTCCATCTTGGGGTGTTTAAGTAATAACACACTGCATTATTCAGAGTTTCAGCTCTTGGCTGTATTGCTCTTTCTAAATTATGCTAAAAAGAAACTGCTCAACTTTAAACCTGAAACAGCCTATGAGGGGATGCTGTTGTTTATGTTCCAATTAATACAAGCTATATTAAACTATTCATACAACCTTAGCTTGTGTAAAGCATAGGGTTCTTCCATTGGTGAAGATTACACTCAGAAAATGTGCCCTCCCACTCATTTGATATAGTAAGTGACTTAGAGATGTCATTGCATGTTTGCTTTTTACTTAACTTACTTTGGGGCAAACTGACATGTTACACCACAGAATATTGACAGATAATGGTAGTAAGTATTAAGATTACAGAAACACATTTTTAATGAGGCGTGTAATTCAGAAATGAGACACCTAGCACTAATGGCACATATAATAGGTCTTACTGCAATTATCTTTCAATATGCTGTGGTTAAATATTTCAATGGCATTTAAAGACTCATGCTTCAGAGCACATGATTAATCTAGTGTTGCCTCTTAAAGCTAGCATTTCGAGACAACACAAGCAATCACACAAGACAACGTTAATACCAACAAGTAAGACCAAACACCCTGAATTAGCCTACAGGAAACTAAGGAAGTGGTCTGATTTGTGAAGTCCTGCTTAGTGCAATCCAGGTTTATTCACGGGTAGAGTTATCACAGTTGTGGTGGGTTCTCCCACAGCACCCTCAAGTCAATAGTTCCATTTTCATATCTGCAAACATCTGCAAACGATTCTGACAAGGGCAAGCAGATGATACACTGATGCGTTCTTCAGCAGACACTTTCTCACATTGACCTTTTGCACTGTTTACCTCGCTGGAGTTTACTCCCACAAACAAAGTAAAAAGAGACGGCTCCTGTGGAATTCTCATTGTGGCTCACACAAGCGCAATAACCTGCGAGAGCTCTTTCTCTTTCCCTCTCTCTGTGTCTCTATCCCTGCTGACAGATAGAGAACACACCTCCCAGACAGGAAAGGCAAGCACAGAATACTCAACAGCAAGAGAGACGAGAATAGCAAAAGCCAAGCTTCAAAGCTA
The DNA here is from genome assembly GCF_902713425.1 of Acipenser ruthenus. Taxonomy (NCBI): domain Eukaryota; kingdom Metazoa; phylum Chordata; class Actinopteri; order Acipenseriformes; family Acipenseridae; genus Acipenser; species Acipenser ruthenus. The sequence continues at coordinate 1,080,010 of NC_081227.1, read as the reverse complement.
TTTCAAAGAGGTGTTTGAAATAGTGGACTGACGATATAAAACAGTGCACTAGAATTGCATAGTCTTCTGTATCATGCCCAGAAGGCTCCAGCAGTGCACTGTGGGAGGGATAGATTACAGCAATATGCTTCATTAACAGAAAAAGAACATAAAAAAAAAACATTAAATGCAGTCCGCCAATAGTACAGAATAATTTCTCTCTTGGCTTGCTATATCAAAAATAATCATAACAAATTGTACTCTTATTGTTCCAGCTAACCTGAAGCATTTCCATTTTGAAGGAATACAGAAACAAGCCAAAGAGTCATGCTTGCCTCAGCACTAGTGTTTTCCCTACTACTGTATTTAACAGCAAAGAACCATGCACCAATCCAATTTCACAATGATCAGGGCAGCAGTAAGAATGGTAAATAATAATAATATTAATAATAATAATAATAATAATAATAATAATAATAGTGACCAACTCCAGCTAGCAGTGGCCATACAATAATGCTTCACCCTAAACAGTATGGACATTTATAACGTGCAGAAAGTAATTGAAAGATATCATGTTCTGGTTGAAACAGAAGCCAAGCCTGTAGTCTGTGGAGTTCAGATGCACAGCCTCTGCAGTCTGAGCCATTGCAGGCAGTCCCATTAGCAGCACAAGACCTCAAGAGCCTTCATATCTACAGTAACTAACCTGAAGTGCGGCTGATTAAACCTCACAGTAAAAGACGCACGCTGTGCTCTGAAAGTCATTTCTCAATCTTCTACCTACGCTACAGAAGAAATGGACGCCTACAGAATCCTACATTTTTCTTATGAGCTTCCGATCACAGAAAGAAATGAAACCACAGCAAACACAGCTGCCTTAATTAACCTCTACAATCTGCACCATTAACAGGACACCTCAGCATTCACTGCTTGTGAGCAATGCATGTAGGCAATTCCACCACACATAAGACGTTCTGAAGCACCGCTCCGGCTAACACTGCCCGCAAGCTCATCAGGTGTTCTGGAACCTGTTGCTCTACGTGACCTTCAGGTTAGCTCTGTCCGCTGTGCTGTGTTTGTGTGTGTGTGTGTGTGTGTGTGCCCTGTATGTCCTTGCTGCTGTTGTTCCAGCGAGGAAGACCTCTAACAATGACCCGCACTGACACTCTTCTTTATCCCTTCCAGGGAGCTCCCTGGAATGCATTCAGCTGCGTGGACTCCTGGGATACGCACAGCTGCAGCCACTGTGGCTATTTCAATATCTCATTTGCATTTCTGTGACTCTACAAAGAGCTTCAATACACCTGCAAACCCATGCTTAGCACAGCTTGGTTATTTTCAACAGGGCCAGAGAGGGGCATGAGACTTCTACAATTACAAGCAGATTAGAAAAAACGAAACACGATTGTAACATTTCATTGGATGTTAATTCCTGCTGATGAAAATCTAACACCCCAGGAAACAATTTCTAATTTTGCCAGCGTCTATTCATGAAAAAAAAAACTACTGTACATTTCTACAAACAAATAATTAGTCTGTGGGGAGTTGCCAGGGACCCATTTGAGCAAAAATAAATAGAGAAATCTGATTAAACCTTCTTTTAAAAACACTGTTCCACTGTCAACAAAGACCAAATAATGAAAAATCTATTATGCAAATGCAGCACACAGTTAGAAAAACGTTGCGTGGAGTAAATCCACAGTGGCTTACAGACTTACTGAATTGATGTACAGGCACAGAAGAAAAACCGATTCCCTCGGGGACGATGCTGAAGATCACAACAAGAGTGTTGATCCCATGCTGACTGAACGAGTTGAGCCCTCACACACAAAGCTTTGTAGCTGCTGATAAATGTAATAGCATGCATGGTGTGTTCATTACCTGCATCACGATTCTGCACTCTACATTTACTAGACAAGCATGCGTGGATATACTGTACCCCAAAACAAGCAGATTTATCCCAGCCCTGAATGGAACTGTTCTAAAGACTTGAAACTCTACACACCTAATCTGAACATAACATAACACGCAGATTTCATATAACCTTGTACGTAATTCATTTCTAAGTTTAATACTTTTTTTTTTTTTAAGCACTGCTTTATGATCGTTTTTCCCCAGGCTCATTTATGTGTTTGGCGCTTTTCGACCGATCCTAACAATGCACGCAATTGTCTTGGTAGTGAACGCTGAGAAACAACAGCCTCTGATTGGACAGAGCTTCCAGGAAGGGTTCCCTTGGCACACAGGCTGGGCTGATGTCCTCATGAGCACACTGTCACAGCAGCAGGGCTTTGCAATGCACCATGGAAACTGAGCTATTTATATTGGCCGAGTGAAGAACAGGGTGTTAATGTGAACACTCTCTAAGTGTGAGCTCCCATTAAATCCAGCTGATTTCAAAACTGACTTGGGAGAGCAATATCTATTCCATTCTTAGTTATACTGTAACCCCTTTGGAGTGTAAATGCATGAAAGTGTGTCTGTCTGTCTGTGTGTGTGTGTGTGTCTGTGTGTGTGTGTCTGTGTGTGTGTGTGTCTGTCTGTCTGTCTGTCTGTCTGTCTGTCTGTCTGTGTGTGTATGTGTGAGTGTGTCTGTCTGTCTGTCTGTCAGTGTCTGTGTGTGTCTGTCTGTGTGTCTGTCTGTGTGTGTGTCTGTATGTCTGTGTGTGTGTGTGTCTGTCTGTGTGTGTGTCTGTGTGTGTGTCTGTCTGTGTGTGTGTGTCTGTGTGTGTGTGTATCTGTGTGTCTGTCTGTGTGTGTGTGTGTCTGTGTGTCTGTCTGTCAGTGTCTGCATGTGTCTATGTCTGAGTGTGTGTGTGTCTGTGTGTCTATCTGTGTGTGCCTGTCTGTCTGTCTGTGTGTCTGTGTGTCTGTCTGTGTGTCTGTCTGTGAGTGTCTGTCTGTCTGCCTCTGTGTGTATGACTGGGTGAAAGTGGAAGGCAGAATAGTAAGGTATGTTTTGAAATTCAGAGATGGACCGACTAGTAAGTTCCTAACCTTTTATATCATGAAAAGAGAAGTTAATCACAGAGAAAGAAAGAAAAATAACCAAACACATTGTATTAGCTTAATAATACAATTCCAAATGACAATGATTCAGAAATGCTGTGTGCAAAGTTCACTTAACCACAGCAGCCATCTTTCCAAAAGAAAATCTCACTGTAATTGAATTACACGATTTCTGTCTATTATTGTAACACAGTTTGGTACTAACAGACTTGGTGATGCGTGGAAATAAAACCCAGTTCAGATACAGAGCAAAGGTTATTAAAAATCATAATGCAACTTTAATTAACTTTGGCTTTGATGCCACTGAATGCATTTCAATGAGGCATTACTGCTGGTGCTGAACTATGAGCTGCAGCACCAAGTAGCTGGATCAGACCCATTAGGATGGGACTAATGTATAGTGAAGCATAGATAAAGTTAGACGCAACACAAACGCTCTCTATTCTATGCAGTATGTAAGTGGGTTAATTAAGCCGGGTAGAAATCCCAAATCGGGTGGCCCTGCTGTGTTTTAAGTTTTTCATATTGGAAAAGCTGGTCTAGTTAAAAGTGTTTACGGTAACAATATGTTGTTAAATGTTCCATTTTGCTAAACCATGTTTATGTACGTTTCGTAAAAAGGCAAGACACCAGAAAATGCTGTAATTCCCAACTATTACTGGTAAATCAATTTCCTCTACCCAGGGAAACCTTTCATTTGAAATCCCAATTCTGCACTTAATTGTTCCTCTCCCTCCAGCTCTGTGAACATGCATTCCTATTTTAAAAGTTCATCCAAGTCCAGGGCGGGTGACAAGCAGTAAATCAAAATGATTTTCAATCTCTTTCGAGCGAGCGAGCGCCTCTTATTTATACAGCCTCTCCCGCTTCAAACACTCGCGTTGTTCTAGTGAAGAGTGCCGGCCGACCAGCTCCTGTTTATTTGTGAATTAATAACAGGTGATGGACAAGCTGATGAAAATCAGACACCCAACAGTGCATGCTGCGCGCTCTCTCTCTGGTTTACTTCTCTCAGTGAAAATATGAAAACAGTGTTTTTTTTTTTTTTAAATGATGCCAATATTTAGGTCAGTCGCTGTTTAGACACCATTCGCTGTTTGTGACTCTTAATAACAGAATTTTAAAATTCACTGTAAATGCCTTTTCACATTCTCTTGCCATGCGTGTGCCAGGTATGTACCTTGCTTTAGAGGCTAAAGTAGTATCAAATTACATGTTGTCATAGATGTGACTGTCCTTTTACCTTTTTATGATGTCATGTGGTCCTTACAGCAATCACTCAAGTGTCCTCAATGCCTCTAGGTGTACCAGGATTTGCATGTGCTTTTAATCTGCTTTACTAGCCCTTTCTGTGCTTTTACCATCGTCAGCCACAGTGAATTTTAAAAAGGGATGCTCTGCTGTATAAAGCATGTTAATAATAAACTGTTTCTAAAAGAAAACATGGAAAGCCTTGCAGCGTTTTAAATATTTAAACATTGTGTGTTTGATTACACTTTTAACTTTGGTCAGGCTTATAAGGGTTAATTACTTCAGTGCTTCAGGTTGTGTACCCCCATTTCCTCCGCCCCCTTTAAGTGTTCACAGTCTTCTCATGTTCCGTCAGTGAAATCCACCTACTCAACTAGCAGTGAACCTTTGGGGGTTGCCTTATTGAGAGACGTACTGCACTGTGTTTTACCTCAAAACTGAATCCATGTGCAGAACACTGTCTGCACTAAGAGATATCCATCAGCCCAGCTTGTCCTTAAACTCTGTGTTTATTTACAAGGAAACGGAACATCAAGGGCTGCCCTGTTCTTCTTACCGAGGAGCAGCCATTTCAATCCTCATTTCCTGACCACCTCTTCATTGCTACCAGCATGTTGAAACAAGCAGGCTGAATCAATACTGTTCTGCTCTGTACTTCAGACTCCCAGAAAAGTGAAACTATTGCCAGAAGACGAGAATGGAACAACAACAAATGTAAATCTACTGAAATAAAACCTCCGAGCACCCCTCCAAAGCCATTCGAATTGAAAATGCGTACCAGGTGTTGGTAGCATGAAAATATCAGACGTTACAATCTGTGCTGGGAAAGGGGGTCCCAACTGTTCACCCTCCATACCTGCCCTGTTGTCCACTATTGGCCAATATGGTGTGTGAAAACCAGTGCAGGACCGACATTGATTATGCACACTGGGGATGGCTGTGCCAGTACATAGACCTTTTTTCTAGATTATTTACACCTGTGGTACCATCGAAGTACTGTGGGCAACTGTGAAATCCTGAATATGTATACAAACATTTATGTACTTAAGTCTACCATTCTCAACTACAACATCTAAAAACGTACTGCTTAGCAACAGACATTTTCTATAGCAACTGTGTTGTGTGGCTACCTGCAATGTAGCAATATTTATAGCAGCACAGGAGTGAAATACAGCCAGGACCAGCTTCCAATCTGAAATTAAACAGAAGCGAATGCAAACCAAATCCTTTTCAGATGAGGATATTTCCTTTATTGGAAACACAATCCGGCTGGGGGGCTTCCCGTGCGCCAGGCCGTGCTTCACCGCAGTAAACTGTTCTACAATGACGGCACTTTTATGAAAGCTCCCAAAACGAGCGGTTTATAAAACTTCAATATTTTACAAGATGAGAGCTTTATGTTGTCCTCAGCTCGTACCATCGGGGAGTGGAGTCTTGGGTTACAGGCTTTTACGTTAAGTGACCCAAAACCTGCCTTTTTAAGTCTCGAGAAATAGGTTCCTTGCAGGGGACAAGTTGTGAAGCCTCCATAAATTCTGAGCTTGAATGTTAACGGATCCCGCTTTTCAAACCACATGGACACCAAGTCTGTATGGACGACTGACCCTGTAATAAATCCATATGGTGCTACAAACACTGGAACTACTGTACCGTGAATGTGCAGTACATTTACCGCATAACTGAAACCGTTTTCTTTTAAACGCTACATTGTGTAGCACATGTAACACTGTTGTCTTTTTCTGTTCTGTGGGCAGCTCAGGCAATGTTTTGATTGTTCTTTACATATGGATGGTTTTCTAAGGCCAAAAGTGTTTTCCACATGGATTGCCTTTCTCAAGAAACATTTCAAATAGAGACATATAGATTAACTGTACTTTAAGATTCTTTGTATAGAAAGCCATTACATTTCTAGTATTTTTTTTATTTATTTCAGTCTTTGCTTTCCCAGCTATATTGGAGTTCAATGCATTGTCATTTAGATATAACCTTGCACTGTTGCATGTCTGACAGAGCAGGCTATAAAAGACTCGAGGAAGCGGGTGTCCCTTTAGGAGATGCAAACAAACCGGACTGTCAAAAATGAGTGCTGTCTGATAAATTACATAAACAGACACCACTCAAACATTTTAAACATGACTGCAGATTTGAAATGGTAATGGAAATACATTTATTTTACAGGATGTGGCCATTGGCGGCACGGTTTGATATGCACACATTCTAGTGTAAATAAAGTTGGAGATTAAGAGGTCATCATATTGTGTTTCCTTTTTGGCAGATCCCTGAATTCCCCGAATCCTGTGTTGTCCAGCTAAAGTCTTTATTGTTTGTGAAATGAATGCATCACTAGGAGACAGCGATAAGAACAGTGAACCCACAACTGACCTACAAGTGTCTTTCTCTGTTGACTTTGTTAACAGACACAGAACAGAACTACAACGAGGAACAGGATAGGAAAACGTGGACAATTACCAAAAAAAAAAAAAAAACTGTCTCTGTAATGTCTTGCCAGGTGTGAAAAAAGACTGCGTTGCATGTGGATCTCGAGTTAAAACCAGGGCTGTCAATTAATCAATCGCAGTTCATTTCTGTGATTAACGCCTTCATTTTTTTTAATGCACGTTAATCGTACTTCTGTCTTAGCATACCGTAATTTCCTGCGGCACCATTTCAATTCAGTGCATTCCAGGATTACATGTGTGTAGACATCGTCTGAATATAAAAGTAGTCATGGAACCGCATTATGTAGCAAGGCACTCGAACTGAAGGACTTGTGAGTGGGATGTTTATTTTTTTAAACTTTCTGAATGTTCATTGGATAGAAGGAGGGTTAGTTGTATTGACTGTTAAAAGGGAGTTCCAGTATCACAGAAGTGCATCTAGTCTGCTGTACCCACTGCGTGCTAAACATGCTTTCACTACTCAAAATACACTCCAGCAGCTTTTTACAGACAACAACGACACAACAACAAACGAAACCCGTCCGTTTTGAGAGTACTCTTAGAAATTCTTTTTAGAAAATGTATTATTATTATTATTATTATTATTATTATTATTATTATTATTTAAACAGCAGTGAAAAACTTCAGTTTATGAGTAAAGGAAACTGATAATTGGTGAGTTATAAACTGACTTCATTGTGATGTAGCAGTTGGTTCAAACAATTTAACAACAATGTTGGATTGCAAATAAATATAAAACTATAAAGAGAAGCCAGAAATAGGAAAACAGTTTTTTTTTTATGCTGGGTTGTTTTTTGGATGATGACAATAATAATAATAATAATAATAATAATAATAATAATAATAATAATAATAATTAAAATGAGATGGATGCAGTAATTGTATCAATTAAATACGCGATTAAAACCAAGATTAACCAAGATAATTTTTTTAAATCTCAAGATTAATCGCGATTAATTTTTTTTTTTATCGTTTGACAGCCCTAGTTAAAACACAAAGAAAACTCATTCTAGCTTCATAAATAAATGACATCAAGTCTGTTTCAGTCTGGACGGCTTTTAATTCCCACACAGGCACACGCAGAAAAAAGAAATTAACAATCTCATCCCAGGCTTCTCTGAGGGAGATGAAAAAAGGCATTAATTGTTGAGGATTAGGCCCGTCTTCTTTGTGAAATCGCTTTCATGTTATCCAATAATTCATGGAATTCATGTTTAATTAAACACAGCTGATTTTCAGGAAAAAAAATAACCTAAATAAGTTAGAAAAATATGGCGTTTAAACAGCTGTAGGTAACAGGAACATGACAGTTCAGCCCAGTACAAGATTACTACAGCAGAACTCCACAAAACGGAAATATTACTGCAAATATCCCTGGTTTGAGCTGCAATGAAACGCTTTCAGTAGCTATAAATTAAACCAGCACGATGAAAATGCTGACGACCATGACATACATCAACAGTATGTACTGAACACTATAAATAAGAGTCTTTTTAATGACAGTTTAATAAAAGTGTGACACAGACGGATAGATGAAGAGACACACAGCTCCCCCCTCCCGAGATCTCCAGCACGTGATGCTTCAGCGATCGTGTCCGTCGATGACGGCTCTACCACGGGATAGTTGACCGCGACGGGAGTTATGCGTCCCGAGCCGAAGGCATGTTATAAGATGGACAATTGGACACGCAGTTTTGTCGATATATGGAGAATCATGTGAAGTGTTGCATTCAGTATGTACGTACAGATAACAAGACCCCATCTCTGCATGGACAAGCAGCAATCAAGTCAAAGCAGCAGCTTCTCTGCACCTCATGACTTTGATGTGCTTCTGAACCAATCCCAGATGGAACTCAGAGGAATACCTTCAGGGCTGAGCAAATTACTAGAGGAAAACGATCCACATGCTTCACACAAAACTCGTTAAAGGCACAGATTTCTACCTGAGATCAGCTTTCAACTGTCCAGGGGAAGAGACATGCTGAAAACAATTACGCTTGTTTTTCCTTTAAACTTCCACTGCAAGCTTTAACTCAAAAGCTAATAAAAAACACACACACACAAACGCAGTATTAACTACATTCCTACAGTGCCTGGGTTGTTCAAAAAACAAATGTTTATTTTTTAAGAAAAATAATCAAAATATTAAGAGGAGAGTCAATTAAATAAAAGTGTACTTTCTTAAAGCAATTACACTACTAAGCCACTGGGTGGAACTATGTGTCATGCATAAATTCCCATTCAAACAAACCACAATTGCACCATCTTCCTTTCCCCACCAGGTGGCGGTGTTTACTATGTAAAGTTACAAGCCGTTGGCTCTTGTATGATCAGTTGTTGTTGTCTGCTTATGCAGACTGTGGTTACTGTAGCAACACACAGGATATCGACTCATTCATTGATCCAATCCCTGTCTCTCTAACACAAAAGAAACATTATTTTAATGATTTATTTTCCTCCTAATTTAGTTAATGATGCAATGGCATAGCCCAGAATGAGCCCTACCTATTATGAACTAATGCATCAATCCATCCAGTCATTCATTGATTTAATAGCCATGTAACAGTGCCTGAGGTTCAGCATCTCATTTATTGCCTCAGCCCCGGTTGGTAACAGCATGAATAATCAAACCCACCGTTTAACAAACTGAATTCAAGTGATGCTAATAAAAAAAAAAAAACAACAGATGAAAAATGTGCTCATTAACTAAATTCACACAATTATTTCACAATCAACAATGACACCTCAAAATCCTGCCATGCTGTTAACAGACAATATGCAAGCGGTAAACGAAAAGCAACCTTGAAAAACATCTCCTGTATTTTAAATTCACTGCCCTGCACATCACCTTCCTGTCGAAATGTCTTCAGAATGCCACAGCTAGCAGCTAAACCCAGCAGAACACTGGGTTCAAATCAAACATACTGGGCTTAACTGGGATCTCTCACCACCTAATACTAAGAAACACTCGTCGTACATTTACATGTCTGTTCCAGTCACACAGGCATGCCTAATTTCAAAGTATTTCAAGTAAGCTGCAGACAAAAGGAGAACATTTTTCAGACAGCGTATGAATGTAGAAATTGAGTTAAAAACGCCAGCCTGTTTGTCACGGAGAGCAGAGGTTCCTTAGGAAAGGAACACAATATTGTGGATGACAATACACAGCTTTGCCAGTCCACAATAAACTATTCAAGCTCTTCCACCAGCCTGAATCAATCCTAATCAGCTAGGCACACAAAGTGCGCGGCTCCTGATGCGACCTGAAGGTGCTCTGAAATGATCTCATAAGCTATTTGGAGTTCCTTCAATGGACACGGAATGGGTTCTGTCGTTTCTCTTCATTATAGCCTTCCTACATTACAAATGTGTGTGAGACTACAGAACAATCTACTGTGCTTCATCACAACATGACACTCCTGCTCCATCTACCAGACACACAAGAAGCTGTGCTGGAAATCTGGGTTTGAAATCCCTCTCAGATTACATATCTGGAAATTACAATATTTGCCCACTGGTGGCGCTGTGTGCTTTACAAGTTGCTCACTAGAAAAACTATATCTGCATGACTAACAATCAGTTCAGCACATGATACAGTAAGTTAATGAAACATGCTTCAGTATACGACTATCTCAGTGGTCCCGGAGCTGTGGAAAGAGCACAATGTAATTGTGTGTGCAGCTTCACAACAGCAGAAGGAACACTAGCACCACACTGCGGGGAGTAAGCTAAATCTATAGGCCCCTCCTACCAGAGCTGGGGTAGCGTGTCCAGTGCAGCCTGGTATAAATTACTTTTACTTCCTTGAGGTTGCAGGCTGAGCAACACGTCCAACAGGAGGGCATACTGTATTTGACACACTTCGAGTTTCATTTTCCAAGAGAAGCAAAATCCGCCCATGTCTCCTGCATACTCAAAGCTAATCTAGTTATACGTGTTTCAAAGCACAAGCTACTGTAGCAGCACTGCCTCAGGGACCCTCACAAAACAGCAAAGTCCTCTATCGGCCTCCCAGGGTCTCGACCTGCCTTTTTCAGTACAAATCAAAACGGGCAATCGAAGCCCCTTTTTGCCATTTCACTCTCTAGACATCAATGCTGTGAGGGAATACATTGATCAGCTATGGTTAAAAAAGAAAAACTGCATAGGAGGAAAGGATGGAGCTAAACAAGACTGGGCAAACAGATAGCAGGGTATTGTACAGCATGATTACGAGACAAGCTTAAATCCCAAACCTTCCGAGACAGATTTCACTTTTAAACTATGCTTGTACTGTACGACACCTGAGATATCGTACTGTACAGCACCTGAGATATTGCAAAATCATTGAGAAATGTAAAGCAACACGCTGCAAGAAAATGTGTATGTCCGCCAACCTGACTGAACTACTGTACCGGTACTGTAGGGTACAGAAGGTTGGCAAAGCAATTAAAACCTCATCGCTGAATTGCCCTTTTGTGTGATAGGGTCACACAAACAAGCCCTTTACCAATGCTTCTTATGAGCATCCATCTGTTCCAGAAAGACTGTTTGACTGAAATGAAAACAAATGGGTCTTTCTTGACCAATAACGATTGGAAACGAGGAGCGACCTTTGTACATCTTTTCACAGTGAGCAAAGCAGCAGAGAGTGTCCCTGAGGTACCCCTCCACACATACCTAAAGCAAGAACATGAACAAAAACACTTCAAACCGTTACTTCCGTCAAGTATGCGCTGTTAACCTTGCAGCTTTGAAACTTGGCATTACAATTTCTGCATCGCTTACTTCCTGTCTTGCCATCGGGCGGTCATAGAGTCTAACCTCGTTGGTTGACTAAGCAAGTACAACGGTCCGCCTTGATCAATATGGGGGACATATTTCAGAACAAACATTAGTTGTTTCTCCCCCGACAGTATGAATTGACATCATCTCCATGTGCGCCTAACCAGAATGATGCAGGAACCCAGCACTGTCCACTTTTAAATAGCGGGGCAAACAATTGAGTCCAGGGAGCTGGCCAAGCCCCAGACTCACCCATTAGAAAATCCAATAGATCACTTAAAATGGCGAGACGATGAAGGTCAGAATTTAAATGGAATAGCCTAAGGTCTAAAGCCTAGCCAATTCATCGTGTTTTCATTGGGTTTAGTTTTATTTTCCATTTTAATATTACTTCAGGGGGACTGAGCAGCAAACACGGTGATAACGTGCCTGTATCGGGAGTCCACCAGTAACCTGGCAAAATAAGTATTCCCTGTTGATGCAACGCATATGCCAGCTTTGCTGCGGAACTCCAGATCTGGTCCTATATGCATAACACTAGTGCTCATTAAAAAAAAAAAAAGCATTTTAAATATACAATCTACTATACTACTACCAAAATCACTAATAATAAAGCATGTAAGAAAGCTGTACATGTACACACTGTTCTATTGTATATTGTGCTGCCATTCTTCATAGCCAGGAACAGTTCCATACCGTACAGCCTCTGGCACTGAAATCATTGCCCAAAGTGATATAAAGTGGGGTGGAATTCATTACCAGTGACCAACGGGGTGTCACCAGGAGCTTGACCCCATTGACTCACAGGAGATTTCAATCTGGTGATAATAAGCATGACATTAACAGTGGTGATATTAAGCAGGTTTGGTTTTAGTTAAGATTCTTTTCTTCCTTAAGATTTGAGCTTTTCAGACCCAACTTTGGGCAGACACAACCAATGGCCCTTGGTGTCAGCCCCATCGATTCTCTTTCTAAATTTAGAAGGGCATTATAAAAGCAAATCTTGCCCGCCAGCTTTAATGTGATTCCTGATTTACAGCTTTGCCTGGTGCTGACTGCTCTGGATTGTCTGACAAATGGACGATGCAGCTCACTTCGGTTTATGATGTACAGCAGTATTCATGCTCTGTGCTGCAGAGACCAGTTTGTATACAATCTATGATTTATTGCAATAATACATAATGGAGCTTCTTTCCGCTCACCAAACCCTAAGAAAGAAGTAAAACCAAGCTTCAATATTACAGCAGTGTCGCTACGAAAGGCAGCACTGGCCACCACACCTCGACCGGTTTAAGAAGGCAATTGCAGAGCATTCATAAAGCTTTTCATCATCCAAGCAATTAGCAGCAAACAAACCATCTGTCACACAGCACCGCACGTTGCTGTAAATGTGAATGAATCATTGTTTTGTCTATGGTGGAAGATTTATGCAATTATCTTCATGAGCCCCATTTAATGCTACCTGGTTTTATGCCAGCATCACTTGCCAACTACCAGGTTTGGTGAGGCATTCAAATCACTAACGCCAATATGACTTTACAAATCCGAAGTGATAATGATGTGAACGTTGTTTCTGTTTCGGTCCATAATAACAACCGGACAAAACCGGAGAACTGAAACTGTGTTGCCAGTGCTTCTGGACGTCAACTCCTGCAGGGAATCAAAGAGAAAGGGAAAAAAAAAAGTGTAGGGAGATCTAGATAATAACAAGTGATGGAGGGGGTCTGGATAAGCCATGAAAAATGAAAGCACGACCATTTCTCTTAGAACTCAAATTTCAGTATCGTTGGATTTTTAATTCATTATTTAAAAACAAACTGACTGTACGAGTTTGCCTTACAACATTATCCCAAACCTACATATTAATGAGGTATATGTCTTTACTGGACTACTCCAAACATGATTAGGTCATCCAACATGAATCTAGTGGCAAACCTGGCATCTATTAAGCACAGCCTGAATCATCACGCAACTCAATATTTTAAAAATTAGCTTTCAGTTTTAGATTAAAATGTCGAGGGAAGGAAAGACTAATAAAACACAGTAATAATTCTCTTCAAAGCATATCTTGGCATCTGTTCTAGCTTTTTAGCTCTGTCTTTCCCCACTAAATAAGCACTGTGGTATGCACTGCAGACATAAATACATCATTTCTGAATGGCTCAGTGGTGAACAAGCACCCAGCAATCACATAATTCTAATGAATTCTTCCCCTGAAACCCAGTGAACTCTTCATTTCAATCTGTATGTGGAAAAGCACCTGGTTCTCATTAGCAAAGCCTGCATTACTCAAACGGTTTGGGTTCAGGGTATCTTTGCATGACTGCTGCAGCACCATGAACTGCCCCTGCAAGTGATATAATACCTCTGTAACAAATCAGAGGTACATAGATTAACGGTACACACTTTGGAGAAAGTCCTATACATCAGTTCAGAAATCTGCTTTGAATTCCCTAAAACTAGCAACTCTGTCTTAGACACAAAAGAGCCTCTAATGTCCCTCCCTGCTGTTTTTACTGGCTTTAAGAACTGAAGTCTTAACCATTTGCACTGAGAGATGCATCTTGGTCAACAGCAGCAATAGGATGCCTATCGGTTACCATGGCGACACATACTGCAGTCAAGGGGGATGTGAACACACACACAGTGAATAACAATGGCTGACTTGAGACGGGGAAACATGGAGCCCAGATTCCGTCAGGTAATTCACAAACAAGCCTGAGATTCTGGATTCTGGATATAACAGACAACACCTGGCTGGTGATACTCAATTACCACACACACAAAATAAACAGACCCTGTTTACAGCATCCTAAAATGACGCTGAATTCAAGTCAGCTAAAGCGAAAGCTTTTGACTGACTGGAACTGGATAAAAAAACGATTTCCGTCTTTGCGACTCTTCTGGACATCCAGATGGAAAAGGGCATACCCGCACGTATTTCAGCAACGCAGGGTTCCTTTCATGTTAAGAGTCTTTTCAACTGCCCACATTTAACTGCATACATAATATCTGTAAGAGATCTGTCATTCGTTAGCCCATTACTGCTGGACCGCTGCACCAGTTCCGACAGCAACATGAGGAGAATTCCATTTCTGCTCAAGATCATCTCTGTGGAAGTCATTAGGTTTAGAATTAGATACTTCTGTTTAGTATCTCTATCTTTGTAATCACCAGACTACTCCCCTCATACCATGTGAAAAAAAAAAAAAAACTGAAATTTGTCTGCCTTCTTGAAGTATGACTGCAGCTGTTTGACGTAAAAAAAAAAAATGTGCTGGCAATTGTTTATGTCAGCATCACAACGCTTGGACATTAGTACTGTTTGTGTTTTAGGAACAAATAAAGAGAAAAGTGGCTTTAACATGGATTAAATCTGAAATGTGTCAAAAAGAAATAAATTCAATTAAAAAACAAAAGCTGCATGTTAATGAAAGACTTACACTAGAGTTAACTTATTAAATTGTAATACAGTACAATTGTGCAATGTAGGTATCTGGTCTTCTTAAAACCAGGTACTACAATAAGAATAGTTATCAACGTATTCTTAAGTCTCTTATTACCGTGGGAAGTTGCTTACAGCATTCGACAGACTGCAGCCCCTAAATCAGTGTTGTGTATAGGAACCGCGACTCAGGCAGTCCTGTTTGTACCTCTCAGAAGCACTCAAGCAGGGGGCACGACAAGGACAGCAGCAGGTAGCACTTAGGTTAATCTGATTTCTACAAGGTGAAGCTCCCAGCTTCAACTTACAATGTATTACAGGGAGTGACACCAAGTCTGAACAAGCAGGGGGTGCATTGGTCATTTATACAGCTGCATCTCAACCCGCCCCAGCATATCAGCATCTTACCGGCTTCCTGGTTTATTCATGAATTAAGCCTACAGCAGCGTATCGACTCCTCTCATCGCAAGCCCTGGCTTATTCGATTGAGACTTCAGTTGACTGAAGATCACCAGGAAACCAGAAACTGGTATTAACAGAATTTAGGCAAACACTGGTCTTTGAGAAGGGCTTTCAAAATGAACTGACTACAGGTATCAATGTACACGCATGGAAACACAATACAGTACATTTTACAGAACCAGTAGATGAACCCGGGAACTACAGTTGTGGATTTAGTACTCACAGCAGGCAAAAGCAGCTTCATATACTCATACGTTTGTTCTGCTAAACTAAGCAGACTTAGTTTAGTCTGTTCTTCATTTATAAGAGATACTGTATAACAAAATGTTACTAAAACTACCTTGTCAACCGAAAATATCCCTTTCCTGTCTGAAAGGTTGCAGGACTGTGCTAATTAATCCTGCTTAGCCTTGCTTAGCGGCGATCCATTTTCATTCAGCCCACCACTGTCTGGCTGAGATTCTTTATACATCTCAGATCGCCTTGTGTTAATGGTTTTTCAATTGACTTCTGGCGTTCATCCCTCCACTATGGAAATGTTCACCTTCTAATTGTGATGAGAAATTTCTACTGTCTCTTGATGCACTGGCAGCGCGTTTCGAACACAGCTATAAATGGAGTGCTCCATAATTCATAATCCGCTGTGATACAGTGCTAAAACAAGGCAGGACTATAAAAGGGCACGTTTTGAAAAACGTGGGCACAGAAAGCAGCCTTTCAATGGAACATCAGCTTAAACTCAAGACGACTTTGCTGTAGCACCTGATGTATGCTACCAGGTGTATTTTAATCATCGAAATGATGGCAGACCTTGGATTAGAAGGTGTGTTAAAAATACAATGACAGCTCAGATTAAATAATGGAAAGCTGGTCTTCAGAAATCAACCCTAAATGGTACTTTGATGCACTTTAATGGTTAAATTAGATCGTTTTCACAAGATGTCGCCTGGTAAGAGACCGAACAATTTGCATCCCAGTTTTAAATAGAAAAGCTCAACAGAAAATGCTTCTGTAGAGTTGATTAAAAAATAAATTACAAAAAAAAGCACTCCAAGGGCTAGTCTTATCTGTGTAGCATTAACAGAAGAAAAACACCTTGAACAGACAAGACAATCTTAACTGCTTTATTTTCCATCTCTCGTTAAACAAACTGCTTTCATTTTCAATCTAATTAGGTTATTAAAAATAAATTGATTTTTTTCCTTTAAAAAAAGACCCATTTTGTTGAATGGAACACATCTTTTCACTCCACAAGCCTTGTTTTAATAGACGTTACATAAACCCTTTGTTTCTTACGAAAACAGATGGTGGGGCCTGGAATGTGTGATAAGTCCTTGCACTGAAAAGAAATCAACAGTGTGTTTTCTATTGAAAATCACACATCCATTTCTAGAGGTACCGGGACACGGCTGTATACATAATCTTTATTTCCACACTGCATTTATTTTTTTAAATTCACTTCAATTTCCGAATCCGCAGTGATAATAACACAAACTTTTATCAGCATCTTAAAAGACGATATGAATTTGAAAGCATTAAAAAAATAAATAAATAAATACTACAGTGAGCTTTTATCTTGCGACAGGTACGATCTGGAGACAGCCTGTTCAATTAATTGTATTTCTCACCTATTTCCTCATGTGTACAATAAACCTTGATGAATGAGCTCTGAATTCACCTGGATAACGTTTGTAGAAATAAATACTGTAGAGATGGTCAATCAGTATAGAAATGCATAGATACAGTGGGGCTCAGTGTTTGGTATGGATTGTAATCCATCCATAACTAACTGCTCAATCATAAAATCTGAGTAGAATTAGGTTTTTACAGGTATCTAAATGAACATCAGTCTTAGAAATGCTGCTATAAACTAATTGAGGCTTCATTTAAAATGATCCATTGGCCAGTGCATGATGTAATATAAACATCAGGTTTAATTCTAAAAGCATGTTTGCAATTAACTGAAATTATGCATTTTTATCCAGCCAATGGATCCAACGGACAAAAGTTCGGCTCGTGCTGGAATGTTAGTACATTTCACCAAACCCTAATGCCTCCAGTCCTACGCCCTACAGAAAGAGTGTTGATCAAGAACCTAGCAAGCTCTATGACGAGGTGCTCCAGCACTCTGTGATCAAAGTCTAATCGCATTTACACCAGAGATAATCAGAGCAAAAACGAAATCGGTTAACATCGCCTGCCACGCGATTAGAATTGGATATCAGTTAAGGACTAAGTCACGTTGCTGGAGAGCGACTGCAGAGAGATTGTGCCTGGTTTTTGATTTGATATTGTCTCTTATTTTTTTATTTAACCCTGTTGTTTTTTTTTTTCTCATTTCCTGTTGTCTTTCAAATAAAATAATCCTTTCAGCAAGCAGAAATGCCACTCTTATCTGTCACGCTCCGCTGCACGGTCGGATGAGCAGCAGGTAATCTGCTGAAGGCTCTCATCTCTTTCATCTCTGGGGGAATCAGTGGTTAACAGCCGACTTCCTCTCTGAACTGCTTAGATCTGTCGCTCCCGCCTTTCTCCGCCTTCCACTCTCTCAAACAGCAACCTTTAAGCAAGTTTAAACGCAGGAGGCTGCAGATAATAATGTAGACCGCAACACCTGCATTAAGAGCTCTGAGCAACTTGGAATGACAGAACAGGTGTTTCCAGGGATGCAGGGTGGTTTTCTGTGGAGAGAAAGCGGACTGTTCCATGGGAGACTGGGACACTATCATTCACGGCTTTCAGTTTTCCAGGCTGGACTAATTGTTTTGAGGTCATTCCAAGGCCACCGGTTTAAAAAAAGATTGTCTTGCCCCTCCCCCACCCTACCGATAAAGTTTTGTTTAAAAAATGATGATTCTCACTAGCGATGCTTAATGTGCCAGGTAGTAATCCATGATCTTCTTTATTATTAAAAAGACAGAATGCGTTATTTTACATTAGAGTCTGCAACCTGTCATTGCAAAACAAATATAAACAGCAGAGCTTTAGTCTAGCGGCACGCAAAGAAAGTAGTGTGTCTGGGTAGCCAGCTATGCGAGGCTCCGAATAGGGCACTAGGGAACATTTATCCATTGGGGAATGGCATGGCGATCAATAATCTTAGAATGCCGCTGTGTCCTGACTACCTCTAGAATTGACCTCAAATGCTGTTTTGAAGCTTCCAACACAGATACATCTGGCAATCTGACTCGTATAGCTGCTAGGCTTGTCGTTATGTCTAACTCCGCGAGAGGTTGTTGATGCAACGCGCTTTGAAATCAGAATTAAATTGTATTGTTTTTCCACGCCGCAATGACAAAGCTTCTTTTGTTCGATCCCCATCACAATCCTAGCCTGACCAACAGCTCAGCTCTAACAGCTGGAATGCCACACTGCCTTTGCATCCTCTTCCTTTGATGGCCTTGTTTTGTGCGCTTCACGGCCGTGGAACACACTACCTAGCGACAGAGATGCCAGATCAGTAGGCAGCTTTAAAAGACATTTGCCTGAGATGGTTGGTTTCTTAATAGCAGCTTATGTTGTAATGCTGTTGTGTACTTTGCTTAAGAAGACTCAGCATGGAATGTGCAAGCTACCTCAACGTGGATTATATTGTGGTATTGCACTGAACTTTTCATCTCGTGTGTAAAGCATAGTCTTGCTTAAACAGTCTTGAAAGTGTTATTAACAGGGCCTAACGGGCAAGATTCTATAAGGTTTTTATTACTGATATGTTCTTTTTAGCACACTTTTGTTTTCAGAAAAGAAAAACACCAGCCTACTTTTTCCCAAGCTTACCAAGCTACAGAAAAAAAACGTAAAGATAAAAGTATTTATTTGCCTCCCCCCCCTCCAATTCATAGCATTGTGTCTTTCTCCCTTAATCAAAGACAACTGCTGCCCTTTGTCTTACCTTCCCTGTGTTTCATTGCATGTTGATGGATTGAAAGGCTGATTCATTAGCTGCTCTTTCCACAGCTGTGCTACCGACTGTATGTTAAAACACATGAATAACATTCCTCTGCCACATACGACTCCTGCCATCTCTGCCAGGAGAAGAGGGACCGTGCTTCCCATTCCAAGACACTATCCAGGGACATTTCAAGCCAGTATTCCAGGGAAGGATTTCACTAGAGATGGGAGGCATGTGAGATAGACAGTGACCCCAGTGCGCCCACTATTCACGACCCCAGACTTGACACCCTGCCCCGGCCTAACCTTCCACGTTGTCACATCAGAGGAATACAGGATAGCAGGGCCCAACACTCGAAAGCACTCTGACAGAGTTTCACTGACACTGACAGCAGCGCGCTGCCTTAAAAGGAAGCAGCATTTGCTTTGCTGCAATTGACTTGAAATGAAATCATTTTCTCAAAATGAATTCAGTAGTCGTGTACAGTGCAATGATATGATAAGTGTTTATTTGATAAATGACTTAACAGCCAGCGACTACATGTATTTGTGAGGAAACTGGCAGAATGTGAAAACATATCCTGTTCTGTTTCAGTCACCCCGTCTTGGTGACTTTTAAAAAAGTTTAGAGCCCTCAACAGAACTCTCTGTGCTATAGCTGGGATGCTGCACCATTTTTTCCCCGTCTCCTGTCTAAGCCCTTCGAATCATACTGTTTAATACTTATAATTGCAGTGCTGAGAAAGTCACACCAACATGGCACGTATTTAATCAAACTAAATTAATATCCCTCAACATGCGCCTGCGGCAGTTTCTGAAGGCACGGCTCCGCACTGAGCTGCACCTTGTTCATTATCTGTCTGTCTGCTCCCCTGTCTCTTCCAGGGCAAGGCTGACTAAGCAACAGTTTGTATTGAGTTTCCATGGGCTTTCACTGCCACAGACATTGCATTCTTATCAGCAGCATCTCCTGTGCTGAGGAGCCAGCTCTACTGCGTGGTCCTCTGGCTGTTTTTGTGTGATATTAATCACCTGTAAATACGCTGTCATACACCTTCATATCTCTTTAGATCACAGCAGCTAAGCGCTGCTGGTCAGTCCCTGGATGGGTGATCCATACAAAATGGTGCCCGAAGTGACCAGAGTGAAGTTTACTAACCTCTTGCTATAAACCTCGCCCCCAGCATGGTGTTCAGGGGTCATTTCTACTCCGAACATTGAAAAGATCAAATAGAATCTTTTGCTGTTGAACCAGTTTCATGACCGACTGCAACACTGTACACATATAAGTGAAGCACTTCAGCACAAGACTATACAGTTTGTTTGGCACCTTGGGTTCTCACATTGCTCTGTTTGTTGTTTCAACGTTAACTCTTTTTTTGTTGTTGTAATTTCTTGCGCTCTCGCTGAAGGGTTGTAAATGCATTGTTCAAACTCTGCAGATGAGCTTTAGCTGGAGAAATAGCAAGAGAGAGAGCAGTTACATTCGCTCTGATAAATTGTAAAAGCTTCCCTCTTGCTATTTTTCCAGCTAAAGCTCACTTTATTTATAATGCTTCATTACTATTAAAGCTCTTCCTGATTGTAAACCAAGAGCAATGCATTCATCTGGGTTCATTCCCTGGCGCGTCAGTTACTTATGACCAGCCCAGTCTGCCTTTGTCTGGTTGATAATATCAGTCTTCAAGTGCTCTAACCAGATTGAAAAACAGTCCATCCCATTTCAGAGGAGTGCTTTTGAATGTACGATGTACAGACAGACACTACACTTAAGGCTCTCCCACGTCACTGGTCTCTGTCACATGGACTTCTACCATAACTCAAGTCCTTTAAATTGTTAACAGCCTCTCTCCTCCCATTTGGGTCTCTAAGTTATTCTGACGGATCAGGCGCAAATAGGGAGGGGGGGGGCATGAATTAATAGTAGAGAACGGAGCATGTTCTTTGGTAAGAAGGAATGGGAAACGTCATAAAGTGAACAACAAACAGTCATGAAACCTGAAGCACCTTGACCCTTAAGTAAGAAGCGGAGGTACTGCTGCAAGGCAAGACAAAACAATCTGTCATTGAAGCTGAGCTTTAGAGTGTTACTGGGCATGGGCTCCAAAGGGAACCTCTTTGGTGATCCCTGCTCGGCTCATGGAGAGTGGAGAGACCTTCAAAGCAATCCCAGTGTGTCGCTGCTGTTACCAAAAGCTAACAATATGTTTGATTTGTAATCACTGTTTAATGAATGAAAGGAGCCGGCTTTTAATAACATCATATAAGAAAATGTATGAAATAAATATACTTATTTTAAACAAAAATGACCTACAGCTCTGTGCATTTCTTGGTTTCAGATTACATTACCATTGAGGTCTGCGGGTTACGGCTACACATGCTGTGTTTCTTTTTCCACGGTCGAACACTTGTGCACTTTTACAGAGTTGGGCATTCCTAAAATGTGGAGCTTAGAATGGACTTGATATGCGCCTACCTTAAAACGACTAAACATTCTTAACTTTGTAATTGGCTCTGTATAATAGTTAGGGGCCTTACCTTTAATGAGACAACGTTTGTTGAGTTGCAGGAACATCAAGGAGCATCAGGAAAAGAAAAAAAACAAAAAGACATTGTTAGTTTCAAAAGGAGCTAAATGTTAAAAGCTTTACGAAAATGAAAAGCCCCACGCTGATTCTAATAGCTTCCTGCTTGTACTGTACACCATTTTACAAGAACTAAAGTGCACTGATTATACCTGGAGCAAGAAACAAAAGACATCCTTAAAACTAGCTTTATGCTTGTGGAGACAACATAAGAAAACACCCCCGACTGTAACAGCATTCCTTTTCAAGATCCTTGCAGGTTTTCGTAAAGCTTTTGGAAACACATTTCAAATGACAGGCTGTTTAAATCTAAATCAGTGTGGAATACATTGCCATAGATGTCTTTCTATTTGACACACATCTCATTTTTTTTTTTTTTTTTTTTTTGTAATGCTGTAATTTTAAAAGAAAAAGGCTACATGCAATATAAAGAGATATCCTGAAGTTCGATATGCTGTTGTCAAATGTAAGTTCTGTGGGTTCTTTTTTTCCTCATAAAGTCTTTAAAATGGCCTCTCCCTGCTCTGTTATGTAACTGTACTCTGCTGCAATGGCTAATGGGGTTACATCTTTGTCTTGTGGTGCTCAGCTTCTAAGGGGGGGGGGGGGGCAGGCTTAGCATAAGCAATACTGGCAGCTTCTTATCCTTTTCTTTTTCTTCTTGTTACATGACATTGCAATGTGGGGATTAGGCCCCGTTTTACAAACTGTTTTAAGCGAATGCAATCAACTGTGAAATTGCTGAATATGTATTTTTACTGTTCATCGTTAGTATTTACAGACAATTTGTCTGCAGTGTTTGCTCATCTTCTCTCCCTGTGCACGACAGCATTCACTGCACTTTGCTGAGCACTTACCAGAAGAGTTTTAAATATACAGTCCAAGATTGTAGCACATTGCATGACCCATGCTTTGCCTGCCGATAGTACGTGTGGTATGTGTTACTACACGGGATATTTAGGACGTAGATTATTAAAATAATGTATTCAATGACAGCAAGGCCAACTCAGCTCTAGATACGTTTAAAATGATTAAGCGTTTAAATTGATGCAAGTCCGGCTGTACAGGTATTAACAAACTGCTGTTTTATTTTATTAACACTATATATAATTTTCAATTAAGCTTTGGTATCCCCCAAAAATTAAACAGTTTTCACCTTAAAAAAAAACAAACTATGGTACATTAATTAAGTCCATTTTTATTTGTCCTACATTCCCAGTACCAAGGAGAATGGAACTAAATATGCTACCTATCTATGACGTGGCTGGCTTGCACCAGCATGGGCATTAACACTACTTAAACATCCATCTCTTAAATGATGCTCTTGCTGAAAATGCATTTCTGTGGTGACTTCAGTATAAGATGGTGGCGGTGGCAGTGTAGTAACAGACCAGAGGAGTCCTCCATTTACATAGCAAAAGGCAGCAGAACAAAACTGGAATTTGTCAAACCCAGTAAAAGAGTTTGCCAGCCCCAAAGACCATGCGGGACTTCCGCAGAACTGAGCATTTCGACCTATCTGTCAAGGATGTGTCAGAGAGGAATGAAGCAGAGAATAAGTAACAAGGCAAGAGCCTTTAGAGGAGGGGGCGTGAGTGAGGCTTTAAACAAAAAAAAAAAAAAAAAAGAGGCGCCAAAGCAAAAGCAACAAGCGTTCCCTGCAGGACTTCAAACGGGGGGGGGGGGGGGGGGGGGGGGGCTTCTATGTAAATGAGAACAACTTCTAAAGGGGGTCACCCGACTCCCAACTGTCTGAGTTTCACAACTGTGTTCAATCAAAGGGAGAAAAAGAGGGAGAGAAGCAGACGTCCCCACATCTTTTAAACGTCTTAAGAAAACCGCTTGCCATGAAAAACAACAGGGGTTTACGGATCTGAATGTCAGACAGATTTACCAGAAATTGAAGAGAGTGATTTTGACCCTCAGATGAAATTGAATCCAATAAAGTAATTCCACAGAAGCGAAAAGGAGTACAACGTTTGGGAACGAGTAAGAATGATACAGCATGGGTATGAATTGGGGTTTGACCTATAAACAGTACAGAGAAATTCTACCGGAAAATATTACCCTTAACTATGAAAGAGGTCCTGTATGCGTAATCATTGCTTTTTCACTGGTTTCCTGTTATCATTGCCCGATATGGACGGCAGTCTCTGTGCAGAAGTCCATGAATATTGTTAGTATTCAATACAGGTTTTAATATTGTTCGATTCTATTCTCAGCACTGTGCCGGCTGTAGGGTGTGACCGTGTTTATCATATACGGAGCATCTACAGTAAGAACATCATGCATCTGTTCCTCTATTCCAAAATCCATTCTGAACTGCAATCCAGCAAGCGGGTAGCGTTTGACTTCTTTCAGACCTGCTCATGCTTTACAACTACGAGAGAGGAATTACAACAAAAAAAGTGTGCAGCTCAGCATGTGCCAAGTAACTCCCCCATGTCTATTAATGCACACACGTCTGCATATTTTTCATCAAAGCCTTATCCCCACATCATCTGTATTAAAACAATCTGAATAGAGAAAACATCTCTTTGGATACAAGGGCTGAGAAGCTGCATCTGAGCCCTGGATCAAACGAGATTCAGTAGCAACAACAACAACAACGGTAAAATCAGGAAGGGAAAAGCTTTTTCTAATTAAGAAAAAAAAAAATAAATAAATAAATAAACATTCCAGTCAAGCGGTTTCTCTGGCTCCAATTGTTCTCTTGTTTTGGTAGTGGGAGAGGGATCGGTCTGAGAGACTTAAAGGTCTTCTCAAATCACTGAAGCCAGGGTTCACAGTAAGCTGCAAAGCACCGAAATATAACCCCCAAGTTGCAATCTCTACACTACTTACAGTTTGATAAGCCTTCTGTTCAATTGCACGGAAAGCATTTTCTGAATGATTTTATTAGGAATTCATTAAAAAGGTTTGTTCCATATTGGATTCCATACCGTTACTGCTATACAATAAAAACAAACAAACAAACAACTATATATATTGAAATAGTGACATCTGTAACAACTACAGTAACTAAAAAGACTCTTCTGGCACATGAATACCAGTATCCTCGACTGAGCAATCTTAAACCAAGGCTTATTACCCTTTTCTGCTAATGAGATTGCACAGCTTCTTACTGCCTGCTTTACAAATTGGAAAGATTCTGTTTTGTTCTCTGCGGCTCCGAGCTGTAAGCAGGTTTATTTCCCATGGTTCCTGGGAGTGATCTTCTGAAACTGTAACACGTTTTGTGTTGAAATTAACGCGGCCCTGCAGAATGTTCTAAGAGAGATTTTATAATTGTTTTTAGAAGCCAGCTCACAATCCCTCCCGACGCCTAGAGTTCATCAACCAGCCTTTCGTGTTTGTGTGATAACAAGACACGGTTGGCAATGTACGTGACATTAACTGTCTGAGGCCAAGCTGTGGTTCAGGGGGGCAAACGCCAGTGTACGAGGGAATGCTGACTGAAAATATCGCCAGCAATCTATAGTAAAGGATTCTGAGGCCGTGCAATGCTAGAGTCAGAAATGTGAATGTGTTTTTAAACAAGTCACTTAGTTCACGTCCCTCACCAAACAATCTTCAAAGGCAATGCAGTGGAACGACAATGGAAATACGATGGTTCTCTATTAAAGGGTCATTTTGCACATTCTGCATCAAAACTTTCATTTAATTGCCCGCCTTCTATGATGATACAGCTAGGTGAAAACGCAATATAACCATGCATTAACTGCATATAGTCAGACACAACAGACAAGCTCATTTAAGCTTCTCTTTTTAAATCGATCAAACTTCTAAAAACACTGCTTACTATTCATAACGTATGCTTTTCCTTCCCAGACGTCGCGCCGACAATAGAGTCTTTATAACAGCAAAATAACTAGCAAAATTCAGGACGGAGGACAGGCGGGCAGGAAAGTCATTTATATCAATCTTGGCCACCCCAGGAAGCATCTGGTCCCTTAATACTGTGTAAAGACCACTTGAGTTAATCATGCACTGAATAGAGTAGCCCCCTCCCACAGCACCAGCGTTTCACAAGCAGTATGCAACCTAGACAGTCTCAGCAGTGCACTGTATGCATGCCCTATATTACTGCTCACCGATCCAAAACTGCTTTCTGCCAATGAAGATCTATTGCCCTTGATCCCGCTGGAAGAGGTCACTGACAGCCTACAAGTAATAAACTACATAACACAAATTTGCCAACAATTGCTAAAATACAGCATCCGTATATTGCACACTGCATCCTTTTATACGCTAATAATCTAATCTGAAAAGCACAGGGGCACAGCCATTGCAAGTACATTACTGCGGCAGGTCATGAGGATAGATGGAAAACACAACGCTATTTAGGCCTGCCATATGATGAATATGAAACGGTGAGGAAAGGACAGCTTGGCTTTATCAAAAACCGACAAACGACAAAGATATGCTGTCCAGCTGTCTGGCAACTGCTCACTGGTTGGACCTCTTTGCCACTTGCTCAACTGGATTTTCCTTCTCATTACGCCGAATTCTCCTGAGGGACCCGAAGATCCTTTCATCTTTCCATTACCGCCTTGGCCATGGCAAAGACTCGCTCTGTAACCTTAGGTTTTACCGCTGCTTTCAACACCCGATAACTCCATGTGGAGCTCTTAAGCTGTGAGATCATTACATTAAACAATCTCAAGAAACGTATCAAGTATGCGAGAAACCCACGGAGACGGCTAAGCACCTGAACCCCGACCGAATTTACATTCTACCAGGAAAGAGTCCTTAAAACCCTCTGCTAACCTTGAAGGCTGTAGCATTAAGGGAACACGCTGACGAAGGACAGGCCTCAAGCAACTGAACTAAAGAATGAGGCAAATGTACAGAATAATCGACAGGGAGTTAGTCTCTAAAAGTGATTTGAGATGGGGGTTGCACAGCGATCCCAAGGTGCTAAATGGCTTTCCATATGAAACCTCTCAAGGCATATAAAGTGGAATGCCGGACCAGGCCAGGCTAAGTAGCTCAATGTGACATGCATTGTCTTAACAGCAGTACCTGCTCACCCTGAAAGATTCCTTTGTTGCCCCCCCCCCCCCCCCACCCCTTTTATTAAAGTACTTCCATTTAGAATCGGTATACAGTACCTGCCTGGAATGCTGATGACAGTGACACAGTCATCCCTCCAAATGAGAAGCATCTTGCTGTTCCAGAGCTATGAATCCCACTGTCATGGGTTCTTTATTTGTGCTCAGAAACAGCTCTGATAAAGAGTTTGGTCTGTTGTGGCTAATTAATATTAAGCAATCAAATTAGATAAAAAGGTCATCACTCATAAAAAAATAAATAACCATTAGCCTAATGAGGCGCATTGCTCATAAACAATACTCGTTTCCCCGAATGCCAGAACCCAAATTGCTATCTTGCCTAGTTCTTTTTATCTGATGCTAATGTGCACTGTGGACTGTCTAGTGGCTCAGTCTCCAGTATTCACAAGCTGCACTACAGCCCTCAGACACCAAGCAGTGTTTAAATAGTGCCCGAAGCACTAGCCGCTGTTAACTAATTTTGGTTTATTAAATATAGCACACCCTGATTAATAGCGCTTTGTTTAATGTCAGTCTGTTCATTGTGTGGAAGTATGATGTGCATGTCAAAGTTTATACTGAGGGCACAGCAGTAGCTACAGTGCTGGCTCCCCTTGGCTTGGCTGCACAAAAAATAAAAGTTTAAAAATGCAGTGTCCCATTCTGTCCCATTTCCATGTTTCATTAATTTTGTACTTGAACAATGAATTGAATGCCATGCTCGTGTTTAAAGCAAGGCATCATTCAAATTTAAATAAAAGAAGTGCTTATTGTTTGTATACTTTATTAGGTTTATAAGATGTATCAAAACTCAATAAATAATAAAAGAGGAAAGGGAAAAATGCTCCTGCAAGAGGCCCTTTCTCTGTTCAATTATA
Source organism: Acipenser ruthenus (assembly GCF_902713425.1). Taxonomy (NCBI): domain Eukaryota; kingdom Metazoa; phylum Chordata; class Actinopteri; order Acipenseriformes; family Acipenseridae; genus Acipenser; species Acipenser ruthenus. The sequence continues at coordinate 1,052,233 of NC_081227.1, read as the reverse complement.
ATTCCACATTTAATGACACAACTTGACCCTCTATATTCTGGGAATGAAAGCGCAGTACAGACTGTTAAGGTCCATTAACAGAGGTCCCTTTGTCGACCCCTACGCCCCCCCCCCCGCGCCCCCGTGCCCCCACGCCCCCGCCTGGCCCAAGCCACTCCAAGGTCTCCTATGGTTGGTGGTTCTTTGTCAGCATCGAAAGACAAAGCGAAGAGAATACAGAAAGGGGGTAGAAACAGAACCTCAGCAGATTGTTTTTGTTTTCTGCACTCTGGAGGTAAATTGGGACGGTGAAAGGTTAACCGTGAAAGTGCCTAGACGCCCCTGGGAACCTTTAACATCTCAGATACCCCATTTGTTATCATTCCTTAAGAGCTTAAGGGAGGCTACTTCGTAAACTTGCCACAGGAGCTGCTTCATCAGTTCCTGCAACCCTCGATGAATAACAACAGCTGTGCTTTTAGGCCAAGGAAAGGCGCCAAAAAAACACTGGGCTATATTTACAAGGCATTTGTCTCAGTGCTGTTTTGCAAAACAAAAAACACAGACATACCAGAACTAGCAAGAAACAACTAAGATGTGCGTAGGAGAGTAATCTATTTGTAGCTTTTAGAAAGAAAAAAAACAAAAATAACAGGTGTAAACTTAGCATAATATTTTCTGACTTGAAACAGCTTCTTCTTCTTCTTCTTCTTCTTCTTCTTCTTCTAGATCTTAACAAACTGTGAGGCTTTTATAACATACAGCTTTCATAGTGGAGGTGTAGCGCACATGCAAATCAAAGTGCTGAAAGCTTGCTGTTGGTTAGGAAAGGAAAGGTAATTCAATCCTAAATCCTGAGGTAAATTTATCAGGAAGTCAGTCAAGCAGGAAATGCATTTAAAGTTGGTTTTTATTCCGCTTTGATTTTATTAGAAAATGATGTCACGGTGTAAACTGGAACTAAGTTATAATGGAAGATACTACTAAAAATTCTTCAGGCAGCGAGATGACACAGAACTAATGTACTTCGCATTGTGTCAATTTGATACAAGCTGACGTTAATGGGGCTGCAAGCATGCCTGGAATTCTTTAAAATTACAGCTTCAGATTTCTTTTAAAGTATCCCTTTGAAACAAGATAAAATAATCACTTAAGTCACAATTAACCAAAATGTACAAATATATTCCAGAAGATACGAAGCACCTTCAGTGGAATTTCAATTCCATCTAGGCGGAGGTTAAAAAGCTCTTGTCCTTAAGTGTCTGCCCTGAATGTCACAGTGCCCTGCTCCCTTGTTGCTAATGTATAGGTTCATGAAGCCCACAAGCCTAGCTTGAATGCAGATATTAAGAGATCAAGCCAAGCTACCTTCCACTAGGGGAGCGTGCCAACGATTCGACAGAGAGGCGTGGAGAAAGACACTGATACATGTGTTAATGTTTGAAGCTACAGGGAAGTGTGTTCTTTGCTTCTGTGAAACGTTATGACGTCAGAAAGCAGCATATTTCTAAAACTTAGCAAGAACTGTGTTTTCCATTCCTCTGTTGCTGTTTCTGTCTTTCAACAGAATAACAACATGCATTTCCAGCTGTTTTTAGTAACCTTATACGTTCGGGCACAAAGTTGTCTTGATATGATTATTTCAAGAGACAGCAAGAAAAAGTAATATTAGTCACTTTTTTTTTTTTTCTGAAAAGCCACTAAAGAAGCATACTTTGGCAGATCACTGCATAACCCACTCTGAAAGTGTGATCACAGATTTACAAACAACATCCAGGCAAGTATTGTTTATTTGTCACATTCTGAAATGCTAACCTACAACAAACACATGGCCACGCCTGGCTGAATCCCCGTTTAATATTATAAGGGCGTCCTGAAAGAAAGCCTGCAGAATCGCCTACACTTGGAACACAATGAACCTTGGAACAAAGAAGCACCAATCATGCCACTGCAATGTTACAAATGCTCAGCATCGATCAGTGAAAACACAATGTCGCTACCATTTCGCATTTCGTACAGGACAATTTCATTGATACAAGGACAGTACTGAGCATGTATCTGAAAAATTATTCAGACAAATTCTTCCGAGTCATTCCGAGGACTGGATCTTGAAATGGCTCAACTGTGTCTCAACACAAAGACATGCTACGAGTCTAATGGGCCGGAGATTTAAATTGTCAAGCCTTTTGCAAGCCGTCTTTAAGGACAACAGAACAATGCACCCATGTCGTTTTCCTTTCTGTATTCTTATCAGATGTGTGTGAAACTCTCCTTCACAATCCACGGTGATAAAAATCTGTTTGCACTGCCGTTTATTGAACAGAATGAAAAGATTCTGCTATGAAATGGAATCATGATAAACAACATGTACGATGAAATAGGAGGGTGTTTGTTTAGTTTTTATTCTACTGTAGAACAGGCCAATGGTACACTTTGTAAATAATAAGCCTTTTAGTGCACTTGAACTTGTATCGATCATGACAGGCTAAAGGCAATACGTTCTTCACCAGTCTGTCTTTGAACGTCAGAAAACAACACAAAATGGGCTACACTACTTTTTTTGCATTATACCAAATGACATCCAACTGACAGACATGTACAGTAAGGTTCCTATATTAATGATATCTATAGCCAAGGTATATTTGTTTTAGTATGACTAGTTTCTACAAACAGCAGCTGAAATACAAATCTTAAATGCATTCCTTAATCCAGGCGCCATTAATTCACTTGCCAAACATTTTCAAACATGCTGCACCTCGTGAGGCAGGCCTGTAATCTAGACGTGAAAAGCACCTGCCTGCTAGGTTAGCCATCTAACTGAAAGCAGGAAGAAAAAGATTGTAGCGTCTGACCCTTGGCGTGTTTAAGATACATCACGTACGGTAACTTCCACAAATTACATCCGGTATAAAACAGAACAATCCCGAGCATTCCAGGCCATTGTGCCGTGCGAGTCATCTCTGATTGAGACAGCAGCCTCGAGTGTTCTGGAGCTGGATTAGAAGGTGGGGCCCGATGAGCTGAAGTACAGTGGGCTTGCAATGATAAAGACGTTACCGGAGGCTTGACTGCATTTACAAGGCTTTGCTCCCAGCGCTGTAAAGCATTACAACAGCCTTTTGGGAGCGATGAAATACTACAGATCGGCTGCAACGAACAACTGCTTTCGCTCTTCCAATCTACAGTCAATACTGCTTGATTAATGACCCTGGTACCCAACACGTCTATCCTCAGAATTGTCAAAATGTTAATCGTATGAATTGAACTTTATACCCTAGGGTTATAAAAGCACACTGCATGTATTATAAAGATCCTGGCACACACCAGCTTTGTTACAGTGATGAGGTGCAGTATATCCCATAGTATTTCTGATATAACTGATATACACTCCATTGCGGACACAAGTTTTCAGATTCCAAGTGATCATTTAAAAGCCGATCCAAATGTGTTTTGTTGATTCTGAAAGCTGAATTGAACCCTGTAACTGATTCAGAAAACATTTACCGTTCCCAAGTCACAAAGCAGAGCCCCTGGCGGGAATACACCATTTAAAATATTTGAGAAGAACCTTTTATCACGAATTCCAACCCAAACGTATGTATCCCAGCAAAGCACACAGATTCCACGATATCAATCCCTAATCCTTAAAGTAACCATAATGTTAAACCATGAATGGAAAAAAAAAGCGATCATTATCACTGGTTTCGTGAATGTCAATCCAGATTCTGCCGGGCAGGCTGTTAAGAAGCAAGGCATTGGGACTCAGGTGTTGGGTTCAATCAATCACATGTTAAAATCCTTGGTGCATAAATGTCACAGGAAGCAGTAGAACTGGCAGATCACTGAAGTTCTCAAGGTATCAGATGAGGCAAAAACAGACCCTCACACCCACATGGTGGCAAAACGGTGCCGATTCCCACGGGAACATTTATCACAGGAACCAAAGCCCAAGCCCCTGTCTAAATTCCACACGGGGCGGTCTCGATTGTAGCTAACAGCAACCTACACTCGGAAGGTCACATCTCGTGCATCCCTCCCTAAAGTTAAAGCCGGCGCAGCTGCCCCGTCCCCTGCTCTTTATCCTGCTGGATAATATATAGCTGCTTTAGGCAGAGTACAAAGAGAAGGTGCCGGGACACAGACAGCTGTCTAGACAAAGAAAAAACAAAAAGAGAGGGAAAAAGGGAGCAATCCTTGATGGGGCACACTCTTAAGTGTTCCAGCAGTTCAAATACAGATCATAGTCTAGCGTTGCATTCATATGAAGTCTACCGACCCTAATGCTGTATGTTGAATAACATTCAAATATAGATCATAGTCTAGCGTTGCCTTCATATGAAGTCTACCGACCCTAATACTGTATGTTAAATAACATTCAAATATAGATCATAGTCTAGCGTTGCATTCATATGAAGTCTACCGACCCTAATACTGTATGTTAAATAACATTCAAATATAGATCATAGTCTAGCGTTGCATTCATATGAAGTCTACCGACCCTAATGCTGTATGTAAAACAACACTGAAAAGCTTTTTATTCTGCATATTTTTTTTTTCCTTTACTGCCAGTAAAGTCTCTACAAAACAACACGATATCATGCTGCTGTATTTACGATATTATTAATTAAAAAAGAGTTTGATCCATAAACAGACCATAGAGTTACTAGAAATGGCTTTGAAAAAAACAAACTGCATGGCAGAGTGGTATTGACTCTTACTGGTATATGGCACTGCAGTGGATTATACATGTGTATTAGTTCATACCACTGTCATGCTATTTGTATGCATGTCCAAAGGTTCATGCTAGTTCCCTTTGGAGTTCTACCAACTCTCACCGTAGCACAGAACCACTGCCACAGAAATGCCACAGAAATGCCACTGCACATCATTTTGCTCTGGTGTACAATGCCGGACTATGTTTAATGAGGTAACAGCCATTAAACCCACTGTTATGCCTCAGAGAATCCCTCTCACTAGTCATTTTGGATGCACCTTGGTAACAGATCCAAATTGAAGGTGCTACACATTCAAAACACTTAGCAGTAACCGGGTTCCAAAGTACTGTCCTTAAAGTATTACACTGATCCCAGTCATTTGAAAATCTATTTAATCTCTTTCTTCATTGCGCAGTTCAGTTAGCGCACATGCAAAATGCTGAAGGCAGATTTGATGAGACCCACATGGCTAGCTTCCTTGCTTCCAGCCCTGCATGTAAAAGTGAATTGAAGCACACGAGACAGATACAACTGCATTTGTTTCAGAGGTTTTATCATCCGGTGGCGCCTACGCCTCTTTCAATTTGGAATTAGACAGATTGCTCCCTTTCATCTTTAACATATTCCATGTTAATCCCACCACAGAGTGCTGCTGGAAAGGAGGTCCAGTCTAGTGGGCAGTGCTTTTGACACTGGATCAGAGGCTGGTCAGTGATCAATACCCAACCCAACCATCCCCTGAGTTTGATTCAATTACATTACATTGATGGAGACATTTTCAGGATGGGAAGGTTACAGGGTGCCCTCTGGCCTCAATAATCAAACAGGGTTTTAGTGCTTTCTTTTTTTTTTTTTTTTTTTTGCATTTCTCATCTTAGTAAGTGTTTTTGGAGGTCACAATATCTGACTTACAAAGCCCTGAAACCACGCAGGTCAATTCCTTTTGAGTTTGACAGACAGGTTCAGAGACAACCAATATCTATGGATGCACACAGATGCAGTCGGCTTAAAACAGCATCAACAGGACATTAACCATACTCTACTTTCATCTAATAAAGGAATCTATATACCCTAATCGAAAAATAAAGCAAATAGTGTTGCTATACCTGCACTACCTAAACATTAACAAACCACAGCACAGTGGTCCTGATATGGTAGCACATTGAAACCATGGTACTACCAGTGATTTTCGGTTCTGTTGTGGTATCATGGTCATGCACACTGTAGCTGTCTGCCCTTGTGTGACCACAGAACCATTTCACACAGTATAGACAGCGGGATGTAGCTTTGGGACGCTCCATACCATTAAGCAAGCTGTTTTTGAGCAAGACGGCCATGTGGTTGAGTTGTCCTGCAATCTGTGTGTGTGTGTAAAACAACAGACTCCATTGCAAAACATGCCATTTCACTGCTTGTGGTTATATCACTGCTTACTAGTATCCAATAAACTGGGAGCCTTTCTGTGCTTCCAGGTGGTATGAAACAGGGATCCAGGACAGATTTGTAGAAGAAAATAAATAAAAGGCTACTATGATTTGAATTAGGGCGATGGAGAAGGTCTGGGTGGAACTATGCCCGAAAAAGACTTTAAAAGTGACTCCAGGTATCAAAACCAAAACCAACGGCATTTCCTTTAGCTGCATAAACATGCATCAAGTAACCTTACAAGGCAGAGGACTGCCCTTTCTCCACTGGCAGATCACCATATCAAGCTTAAACAGATGTCAATTTAGTCACATGGTTACAGTAGGGTAATAATAATATATTTCTGGCGTATTATCATCATCAGCTTATGAGCAGCAAATGGTCTATCTCTGTTAGGAACGTGGAAAACATATGGTTGAATTCCTCAAACGAATGCTAACAAGGCAGAGAAATACAATTGTATTGCTTTTTTGGCCAGATTAAACTCTACCACAGCTCTACAGCCTGTTTCATTAGCAAGTGTTCCCTATAAAAACGGGTATAATCTTTCTTCCATGTATTTTTTTTCTACACTTGAAATGTACAACTGAGCTGAGAGTCAAGGACCAAGCCTCCATCAGATGAAACTGTTGAACTGCGAAACCAGAGATACACTCTTGGCTTTTCTTCATTTGTTGTAGATGTTTGCTCAAACGAGGCAGCAGTGTGGAGTAGCGGTTAGGGCTCTGGACTCTTGACCGGAGGGTTGTGGGTTCAATCCCCACTGGGGGACACTGCTGTTGTACCCTTGAGCAAGGTACTTTACCTAGATTGCTCCAGTAGAAACCAACTGTATAAATGGGGAATTGTATGTAAAATAATGTGAAATAATGTATAATGTGATATCTTGTAACAATTGTAAGTCGCCCTGGATAAGGGCGTCTGCTAAGAAATAAATAATAATAATAATAATAAATGAAAAAGGACAGGCCAAATCAGCAAGCACATGTACTGGGAGAGCAGAAGAAGGGGAGGGGAATCAATAAAGTGTCATTAAATGCAGAAATAACGACGTCAATCCATTAGAATGAATACCTCTGTGTCCCAGGAATTTAATTATTAAGTGCATTGATATGATACATTGCATGCAAATTCCAGAAGTGATAAATACAACGGCCTTAAAAGAGTGTGGTGTGAATAAAAACAAAATACAAATCAATCAAAACCAACGTCGAGCAAATGCATCACAAGTTTGAATGAATATCAGCAACTAACCGCTTGGTAATCAGCTAATGTTTACTCTTTCTTTGTTTGTTTTCTGGGTACAAAGGTTTTATTAATGATTATGTTATTAATCTTCTTTGGCTCTTCTCTGGCAGTATTTATTTTATTTTGAGTCTAATTTGTGAACCTGTAATTTCACCCAGAAAGCCAAACTGTTAAAAACAATGAGCTGTCGGACTCAAACAACCCATTAATTTTCTTCTGTAAAATTAAGTCCTTATCTTTTAAGAACCAGATACTGTGTTAATTCTTCTGGTAAAGGGGATTCCTCCCCCCTCATCCCTCTGCCTCTGCTTCAAAGTTGATGTTTAGAATAGAAAATGTGTAAAAAGTTGATAAGTTGGCTCTGGGTTATGTTTACACATTCAATTTCATGGCGTATTTTACATTATAACCCAATTTCACTGCTCTGAATTACAGAGTAAGCCACTGACTCACAGTCTCACACCATTAGTTATGACATTCCATCATTTTAGTATTTATTATTTTTTGCTTTTTTGCAGGACAGGCGGTACTTTGGTAGTTTCAACATTTGTCATTCTCTCAGGGAATGAAGAAGTTCACATGTTCAATGTGGAGTCTAATCTCTGTGGCTGGTATCCAAAGCTGGTTTTCCATGAACGTTCAAAATGTATCACAAAATACAAAATGTAAAGTGTTGTTTGAATAGCTTCAGTCCTACCCTACCTCACCGCCCTGTTCAGATCCCCCCCCCCCAATAAAACACTGAGTAAAAGAGAATACAAAATACAGAGGCCCACAGCCCTTGAAGGCCTTGGCTTCGAAACCTCAGAAACAATATTGGGCCTGGCCTGCTTCCCGGGCACAGAACGAGTAACAGCGAGATGTTAATCCCCTTAATTTTGTTTCCAGTACATTGCCACTACCAATCTCCAGGAGTTTCATCTTTATTCCTGGCTACACATCTCCCACTCCAATGACTTCAGTGATAAAGCAGGCTTGGTGTCGTACAGATCGTGACTCCACTTTCTTCTGTATCCCCCCCTTAGGGAAAAGGGAAAGCTAATGGGTCACACCTTTCATCCAAAGTTCTCAACTGGTCGTCATAGAAACCTACTGCCCTGCAGCTGAAGATGGCCAGTGTTCAGTGCATTATAATGACTGCAGATCATCAAAAAGTCCAATAATAAAAAAAACAGAAACGTAATATTGAGATGAAGATGGGTTCATTTCAGGGAAGCAAGTTCGGTATATTCGAAGAAAGACAGGGCTCTATAGTCATCAAAAGCCACGTAAACAGGTCGACTTTTTAGATATAAGCAGTGGGTGTGTGGGAATGTAAGGTTGGCAGAGATGGGGCAAATCTGTCCCTGCCTACTTTACATTCCCACACACGCACTATTTACAACAGCAGGGCTTCTGCCCCGCCACAGGTATCCATAAGCCAAGACCCAAAACGGACAGCTGTTGCTGTTCCATTTGCCCTCATTCACTCTTACGAGGTCGACCAAAATATGAGTTTGTTTTCTATTCCCCAGACATCGTCACCTCTCGTTACATGGTTTATCTTCAGCCCATTTCATCTAATAGCCTGAAATGTCTCTGTAATTCATACTGTATACCTCTGACAGCAAGTCAATAAAAATGACATCGCAAACTATTAAAGTCATCCAGCATGGCTAAACATTTTAAACAACACACTTGTATAACTAATTCATGGTGCATGGACCCAAGTCCTCACATTTGTATCTCTCAAGCTATCTGGTACGTCCTGATTGTACTAATGTATTTTTCTTTAAAACAGGTATCTGCTAATCATTCGTAAGCCCTCCGTGGTTACTAAATTCTCTGATCAGACCACGTGCACGTCTCTGCATTCCAGTTATATGATAACGATGATCCTGCTTGAATCCAGTGATCTGAACATTCAGACTGCTTAACAGTTACCCAGGCAACCGCTGCAGATAGAACGACGGTAATTGGAACACCTGTGCTTGTTTGTATTTTTTTGCAAAGCCCAGAGGTGGCACAAAGACACTGGCCAGTCACCATGACAACTGCATGCTTGGAACGGTGTCACAGTGTTTTGAATAAACACAAAAAGGTACTAGTTGCTACTGCTTGGTTACTACAACCGTTATGCCACCACTTTACTACTTAAGCCTGGAGTCACAGTGGATGGGCACACATTAAACCTCTCCCAGTTTCCCCGTTAATGAGACCCAGTGTTTCAGCGACTTTGTTCAAGTGATCCCGTATTAAAACCAAACCTTAACAAATGATTTTTAATGGGGATGCGGTGGAAAAGCACTGCCAGTGTAATGAAAGTGCAACGGCAGCCAGCTGGGCAGCAACAATGTAATATCACATCGGTGTGCTACTGTATCAGGTATCTGTTCAAAAACCCATTGTGAAATTATCATTGCTGATAATGCTGTGGAATACACTGCGGTGATATAATGTATCCAACAGTATTTCTCTGCTAGAAATGAGGGAAAAAAAAAAAAAAAACATCAACAGTATAAGCTATTCACATTTTACAGTCAGCAGATTCGGTTTGGCTCCATTTGGGTACTTTAAAACCATAAAACCATGCAAGCGGGCAGCTAATCCACTTGAGTCCTTGATTCACCTGTGTGAGCTGCCAGCACGCTGACAGAGAAAGATTCAGCAAAGAAACTACGAAAAGAAAGATCCAGACAGTGGCGCATTTATTTGTGTCTTTATTTCTCAAGGGCCGCTGTAACATTCGCCATGAATAAGGCCCCAGGTTAACAGTCATGATTAATCAGAGACATGCTTAATTACAGTAATCCAATGCAAAAGCCTCAGTAGCTTTTAGACATCCTCCAAACATCCCAGAAGAGTACTTAAAAGCACAGCCCATCTGCAGCATCGGAGAGCCAGAGCATTAATGGAACCTCTCAACGGGTCAAAGTACAAAAAAGAAAGAAAGATTGCACAGACTGAACACGCCAGGCAATGATTCATATTGCACGTGCCTTGTAGATGACCAATGCAAGCCCCAATTTGCACTTAATCAAATTTCGGTAAGGCTTAATAGCAAACGTGATTAGCATTTGTGAACGTTCTGTGATTGATGGAAGCAGCATCACCGCATAAACACTGCCATAACAGCTATTTCTCTGACTCTCTTCGCTCTGCACTCCCAGGTTGTGGCACCATATGGTCTTTGCTCCCCGGTAATCTTTAAGCCAGACTCAGACGACCCAGCAGGGTTTTGCAATAGCCATGTGTCTGTGTTTGTTTACCTTTTCCATATTGTTTTGTATATAGGTTTTGTCACTGGGCCAATTTACACCATGGCATTGAGTTGCTTCCCCATTGCTGATGCCCACACACATTAGACTTCCCTATCTGTGATTCTGCTTGAATGTTTGGAAATCCTTGATCTCATTCAGGGTTTCTCCAGGGAGGTCAATGTAATTTGTAGCTGTAGCCTCCAGTTTATAAAGGTTATATATGGGTCATTTCCAGAATATCCTGTTTTCAATAGATAAGGCCATCTATTGACAAATCTAAGTTGAAAATACTTTAACAGTAAAACAGTCTACACTTGTATTTGTAAACGCTACAAAGCTAGCCAAGGTCTATTGGAATATTAATGACTGAATTAATAATTATTGACCATCTTAATTTAATAACACGGCGAGCTAGGTGGAGGTCAGAGTTTTACACATGGAGTCTTGTTCATCACTGGTTGGTTTTGACAAGCAAGGTCTAGGAAGGCTGTGTCTTTGCAGCTGAAACTACGTTAGAAGAAAGTCAATTGTGATAAAGTAGAATGCAAATTTGTCTGAACTGTGAAAGAGGTATTACAAAAGGCGCTATTTTGGTCTGAAATGGAAAATGACCACAGCTGTTTAAAATGAGATGTCAGAATATCACTCTACTGGACTGCGGAGGTGTGGAACAGTATTGCCCATTTCAGTTTAAACTGTCCTCTCCAGGCCAACCCTTCTACATTGCCTGTATTGTTATGGAAAGTGGACGGCAGCCACTCACTCTACAGAACTATTGGAAAGCCATGCGGAGGAGGCATGTCGCTAGTGTTTCATTGCACAGCAGGTAGTGTGCCGCTAATTCCAGCCAGCTGTCGGCCTGTCAGCTCTGTGGACTGCTCGAACTAAAGCAGCTGCTTTTCATTAGAAAAATATTAGCTTAAACGCAATCATCCGCGCATGTGTCCACCAACAAAAACAAAACAGCTCCTTATTCATTTCTGAGAAACACAACGCTTTTACAGGCCAAGAATCATTTGTCAGCATGCGTGTTTTGTACTGGAGCAAAGGAAGACATGTTCTTGACTCGATTTGAACTAAAAAATCAATCAATAAATTTTTTTTAAAAAATGACTTTGTTCTAAACCAGTTTTTCCTGGTCGGTGTGTTTTTTGACAGTTAAACTGTTTGGATGCTGCTGAAGAAGTCAGGGAGACTGTGAAGGACAGTGAATGGGTCCTATCCATCATCGATGACCAGGAGCAGCAAAGGGCACACAGCCACAATTATTACAAATGGGGCTGGGAAAATGCTGTCAAGTTTGCAGACCCTGCATTCCTCCAAGGTCCTGCAATACTGGAAACAGAGGCTTCCAGTACAGCTTCCAGCTACAGCGAATGTGACATTTCGAAATCTAACATGAAATACTGGACTTCTATTACGGCTTCTGGTCGACTTTTTGTGATATCATTTTGTAGTTTCTTTGATTACAGAGATGTTAAATAAAAGATCTAAGTTATGTTCACATAGTATTTTTATTTCAGTCCTAAAATTCTAGGTGATGCAAAACTTTTGACCATAAGGTTTAATTAACTGAACTGCCTTCGAGGTATGTTTTTTTTTTTCCCCTAATTTGAGTTGTTTCAGCGCTCATTAAAGTTAAACACGGTGTAATACCCACATGATGGTTTGAAGAGTGTCACAGCATGACTTCCTTCGAATCTGTGTAAATACTTAATACTTAATACACTTAAGCTCACAAACGGAGAAGGCATTTGATTTATTTATTTTATTCAGCGTTTATTTTTTTCTGCAAATGCATCAGATCCTGGTAGCCTTATTGGTTCAAGTCCTGTTTCTTTCAGCTGAACGGATCTGTATTGAAGCTTCAGGTGTTGCTAAGCTGACCGATGACTCAAACTTAACTGGCTTCATCACGCAACACATTTAGCCCCAAAGACACGTTAGCGTATTACGTAACAGTTTAGTACACTGTAGGCAAGAAAGACTATCTCATAACAAGCTCACATTACCACTGATCAGCCAGAAAGGTTACATCACAAATTATGATCGTGATACACTGTACGAGTGATCTGGGTTAGCAGTTTCATTAGTAGCTTTATATAGTGCAGTACTAGTCTGGGAGAAAGACATCTTGATTCAGCTCCAATAATTCCATCGCTCATCGGACCAATTGGGAGCCCGCTCGGGTCTAACCCTCAGTGCTATATTTGGTGGGCAGGGTAAGCAGCCACAGCAGGTTGCTGCTGGGTGACACTGACTCAACGAGAGGATTGCCTTTCAGTAACATTGTGCAAGTCGGCTCTTTGCTGCACTCCACTGTGAAGAGCACACACGGAACCCCCGTTAGCTAGCTATCACTGGCTTAATCCCAAAGGGCTTGGGTTGACAAATCTGAGGGCCCAGTACAAACTTAAGAAGAACTTTGGATTTAAGAAGATTTTTCTTCTTAAGACTGCTTCAAGAATACAGCCCCTGTACTGTACCACCCTCTCAGCTGTCAGTCAATCACATTCTGTTAACTTGTTTCTGTGGGTGGAGTTTGTCGTAAATCAATGGGGCTGTGCTATTTTCGCCTTCAGATTTTCCGCCTTGCTTTAATCCTCGTGTTTGCAGCGTTTGGCAAACCTATTCTACAATGCCGTGGCTCTATTCTATTTGAACGCTGGTTAATTACTGTACTTGCACGCTGAAATGTGACATTTGTGTTCATGTTTCGCAGCACCATTGCTTATCACAAAATGGAAGTATTCGGTATTACGATTACCCTCCAGCTAGTATTCGAAGAGAATAAATAACACAGGATCTGAATTAGCCCACTAGCATCGGATAAACAGTTTCTAAAAAGGGCAATTAATTCAGGCTTAGCAGCTGAGAATGCCAGATAACCTGTCTTCTACCAAGTGGTTCCTCTGGCATGCCTGCTCTGCATGCTGGTACACAGGGGCCAGCAGAATGAGAAAGATCTGCTGTGATTCCCCTATCAGGACATGCTTCCCATGTCCATGCAGCTTGCTAGTGTATCGGTATAGTTTCGCTTAAACAATAAATGCATAAAAAATATTTAATACTGAATATCAAAAAAATATATACCTTGACCATTTCAAAGCTTTGTCGACAACATGAAAACGGTGCAATGGGAAACACTCCTGAAACATTAGCAAGTCAATAAATGCATGATGGGTCTGCAATGTGCTGACAGACATGCTGCATTAATACAGACCTGTGTCTTACAAGCCAGAGCTACTGCATGTCAGTCGATTACTCACCGTTTGTCTCCACTCACAAACTGCTGCAAGACTTATTGACACGGTTACTGACAAGCTGTGTACCTACTGTAAATGTGTAAGCTGCAAACTACAAGAATCCTGAAAATACGAGGGAGAGTCTGCGGAATTGAATTCAGAGCAAAGCAGTGCAGCTGGAAGAGTATGCTGACGGCACAGACCTCACGCTCTGCTGACTGTAATTGTATGCCTGTAGTGGAACCGTAGTCTCGAAACATGCATTACAATTACTGCCCAAATTACAGAAAATCCTTTACGTAGCCAAATATCTGTCTTAAAAAGGAAATTGAACCTCTACAATGCACTAAACTATTCGACTTCTGTTACACAATGCTGTTTTACGTTATACAGAACAGTATATAGAGGCGCTGTCTAACTTGCCTGATTCTCTTTGTGTTATCTGAAATCATTTTATAATAGGACTAGGCTACGCTGGGTAATAAAAACAATGCAGAAAGAGCACTTACCTTTAGAAGACAACCAGAAGGTAGAGGAGAGAATCATAAAGACATTTCCACAATTCCAACGAAACGGAGAGGAAAGGAAGAAAGAAAAGAAAGAAGCGTTAGTTTATAATATATATTTTATATAAAAATATATATATATTTATTTTTTTAAATTAATATTTGCAACTAACATTTGGTAAGCAAATAAGAGTCTCGATTCACAAAGCTTAAACTGATTTAAAGAGCAAAGTCTAAGTCTGAATTAAATAAAATGTGCTATGCATGAAGCTGTTGCAAATGAAGTCTACGGCAGCTTCAAAGAGTTCCATGAATATTTTATGATCAGATCATTCTTTACATGAGGTTGTGAACAGTGGGCAATGTGATAAGACACAATTGAGAAAGGGAGACCGGTTATTTACTTAAAACAATGTGCATTAGCATTACTGTGAGCTGGTATAAACAGATACACAGACTTGCTCCCTGCTATCAGAGGGTGGTTACTGATGACATGGTGTGAGGGGGTCAGTCACTGCCACCATGGTGTGTTACTATATGCATGTAAAGCAAGCTTTTGGCACGGTCATACATTCAAGGTGTTAAAAAAAACTTTGGAAAAACACTGTCACATTAGTGGCCACAGCATCTAGAAACAAAAGCCTTGGCAGGTTCTTCGCTGCATGAATCTGGCTCTCAAGAGACTTGACGTTTATTTCTTGAACCAAATAGTGAATGAGGACCGAGCTGTTCATATTAGCTGTTGATTAGTGAGTTTAAGAGGTTTTTATTTAATAATGACAGGCATTGGCGGAGCGTTACTGTAAGTGCCATGTCACCCGATGCTCGCTCTGGATCAATTCAGCAGAATGTGATCCAGGGGCGTCTCCTCGCTGCTCCCTTTTCTCCAGCATTCCTCGCAAGACATTCCTGTTGTCAGCGCCAAGCCATAGTACAGCTCATAACCCGAAGCGTGTGGGAATGTGAGTTCCAGGCTGCAGCTCCATAGCTTGATATCGCAGAGGCTTACAGGGCTTAAGCTGCGTGTCTGCATTACAACATATCTATCTAGTGTTGCACGGTCACTCACAGGTAGATTTGCAGCAGCTGGAACACAGCCACCATTATGCACGTGTGTATTCATTGCGTGTAACTGGCATGACCCCGAGGAACTGTCTCATAAGGTTTGACATTACAGTGGCCCCCTCACTGCTACGAAACAGATAAAAACATCACAAAAAAACAACTGTGGTGCGCAGGGTTTAACCCCGCAACTCACATATCAAAAATGTTCCCTGACGAGGGCAGCGCTAGCCGCAACGCGCCGTTTTTTTAATGTGTGTTTAACCAGTGAAGTATTTGTGGTATGTGAGTTGCAGGGTTTCCTTTTATTTTCCCCTCACTGCTATGGACAAGCAAACAATGCTTTCTCTATATTGCTGTATAAACTTTACATTATAAGTGTTTGTTGTTAAGCAGAATAATGAATTCAAAACATCATAAAACTTCCATCAACATATTATAATAATTATTATTGTTATTATTATTATAAAGTTAAGGGTAAGAGAGCCATCTCAAATGTTAGTAACGAATGCATTTAAATCTTGCTTCTGTAACACATTGCACCTTTGTTATTCTAAAGGTTTAGGATTCTGAGGGTCAATGTATTTTAAATGTATACAAAGTATCCGAGAAACTTATACAGTACAAGGCTCCTCGGAATCGCTGTCTACCAGAATTTCTGCTGGATCTTAATAACAATCTGAGTCATCAATCTTTGTGAAAACTTCACTGAAACTCAGCAGGTTAGTGAGCCGACGACCACACCGGAAAGGGAAAGCTGAACCGTTTAACTTACATTCAAGACAAAATTGGTGGGTGCAACGAGGGTAATTATTCCTTGTCAGTTTAATTTATCGCTGTATCTCTTTAGGCATCGCAGGCATGCCTGATATCTGCTGCTACTCAAGCGGTGGACACCAGCTCAGTGCTGAACTGCTGAAAACATGTTGATGTAATCCTGGCATTTGAACATGTGAACATGTCACCCTTCATCCGTGCATGAAACAGGGAGACGTAGCCTTTATATATTACTTGTCAGGAGAGTGGTCTGCATGAAGAATCAATAAGCCACGTGAGGGACAGTCCATTTCCATTAAAAAGTGTGTGTTGAACCACTGTACGTGTTTACTCCTTCAAAAGGACCCTGGGTGGCTTAAAGGTTAATGATGGTGTCTTCAGCTTACAAATGTAGCTTCTGAACTTCTGGAATAGTTGGCGGGAGTCCAAGGAAATGTGCTGCAGCAGCTTGGTAATTGGAGCCACACCTTCAGCTAGAATGTACAGCAATAGGATTTCAATCTCTCCACATCACTGACTTCATAATGATAATTTGATCATTTATAGGGTTGAAGGAGTGCCAGTGTCAGGCATGAGGGAACTTCCTTGCAGAGTCTATCTCATCTTTTCAAGATTACAGTACAGTAGAGAGAAGCTAACAAGGGCTCAATTAAAACATCTGGAGCCAGCTTTGTGTCAAGCTTACAAATACAAAGATATATCTATACCTAAGGACCAGACAAAAGGTACACTGGTTTTCTATTCACTCTGGAAACCACAAATCAGAGATGTGTTGTTCAATTTTACATTAAAACCGAAACAAACAAATGGGTATGGCCTTGGTTTGTCTATGCTAAGTGCACTGAATTATGACTGAAGACTGGTCTACTGAATGTACTATGCCCAGGCCATCGTATCCTCTTAAGAGAAGCTCACAAGGGCCCTCTGTCCGAAACATGCTTGTCCTCCACCACCTACGTTTCCATCCCGAACTGACATCGCAGCAGGACACTCGCTCATTCAGCTGCTAATGACATTACAATCACAATGCCTGGGGTGCTGTACTGTAATAGCCGAGGTTAAATCCACACAAAAGTGGAACCCATTCAGTAAACCCACGGGCAATGAGAAGAATAGCGCAGTATGTTCACAGCATTGCTCCTTTGAGCATCACACTACAGCAAATGATAGCAGCATTTCTCAAGGCATTTTATTTGTGCTTTGTCTAGGGAAGCAAAGGTCAATTTCCGCAATAAGAAAACAGAATCAATATTTAAGAGCTCAAGAACTATTACCCTTGTAAAAGAGCATTTACTTCTTATCATCAGTCATTTCTGAACACGATAATCCTTCAATCACATGCATTTATATGAGCTGTTAATACATGCAGTCGTTTACTGTTTAATAACGGATATAATCATAAAACCGCACTCATTCTTTATCTAATGCTTCTTTGTGTCATTACAACAAATTAAAATAACACTACATTTTCAGTTTTAGTTATACAGCATACATAAAGGCAATGGGACAGGGGAATGGCACCCATTTTTAACTTTAAAAGGTTAATATGGAACAACATTTAGTAAACATATACATATTTATATTTTACTCATACCCAAAATGTGCCATACAGCATGTTATCGAAAAACACATACATGGTCCAGTTTTTGTCTCTGCTCTTGGGACCTCTTTGTCAGAAAAGACAGCCCCCTAACACAGAACTGATGCAGTTAAACATTCAATCTAGCTGAAGAAAGACCAGGCACCGTGATAAAATACACTGCACAATATGGATACAGAGTATCTTCAACTGCCTGCCAAAAACTCAAGGCAGTCTGCAGCTCCATTGCCGTTTCCATAAATGTTAATGGCTAGATTTATCTTGTATATTTGACGGTGGGAGGAAAGGCAACTGACATTTAAAAAATGCACCCCGTTTTTTTCTGCAGAATTTAATGCACACAGAGAAAATTTCGCATTCGGTTAGATTCAAGAAACGTTGCTGCCACAGGCTAACATTACCTGTCCGCCTACAGTGCTTCAGGAAAAAATATTTGTAGTCACTGCAGAATTGTTTCGCTTTACACTACAGTACCTTTTATTATTCAACAGAATTGTTTCAGTGAAAACTCCCACTTAGCTTTTCCAATGCGAGCCCTGCTGGTTTTCAGCTTTCCTGTCCAATGCTGTTCCCTGCAGCGGTTCGCTTTTCTACTACCCTTTAAACATTCTTTGTGCACCTTGAAAATGAAACGCAGTGCCATTAGGGAATGACATTTTTTTCAGACTGACATGATGAATTACAGGGCGCCCCACTGAAGCGTTTACACCCCTGCTGGATAATTCCAGCAATCGCTGGCATGGTGGTGTCCAGCAGTGGCGAGGAGCTGGAAGACACGCGTACTGGTTCATCGCTGGCAGAGTGGGCAAGCAGCTTGCTTTATTTTACATGTCAAGGAGCTGACTGCTGAATTACTGCAGATGAGCTCCAAGGGAAGGAGCAGGCAGAATACGAATTCAAGCAGCCCAAACCACTACAACAGCAGTGAACCGAGCTGAATGAGAACGGCGGTCTCCATTCCCATGTGAGTTTGATTAAGAGAGGGGCTGCTCAGGGTCTGCCGGGGAGTTACAATTAAACTACAGTCTGGAGTAAAACATTTTGACAATGGCGTGGAGGAGATGCAGCAAGGCTCGGATGCTGAGCTGGTCGTACAGGCAGGTCAGCATTAGAAAACTCAGGACTGACATTCTGTAAAGGCATAAAAGTGCAGGTTTTCACTCCCATCGTACGACACGTAAGACATGCACTTACTGTTAGGACTTGACATCTCAGAGACACCTCAGTAAGCAGGCTTTCTTGCCTTTCCCTTCAGAGCAGAATTACACGCTTATATTGGTTTCATGTTACTCAGCTTCAAAAAAGGCAGATTTTGCACAATAAAGAGGTTTTGCTTTGAACAGTTTGCCCTAATTTAGCAGTGTCTGGAGACTACTTTCACCTTCACGCAAGGCCATTATGCAGGCTTGCAAACTGAAGCCTGCGTCCTTGTCTTGGCTGAGATGCTCTGGCAGGGTTCTCTGTGCTGTGAATGTACCCTGAATACCCTCACAGACGAGCAGGAAATGGCAGCCAGCAACAGCAGGTTACCTCCCAGGTCATTAGGAGTGAGTCCGCAGCCCATGTGTTTCACACCAGGCGCGACCCTTCATTCTGTGTCACAGCCAGCAGTGCAGAGAGGAGAGGAGAAAGGACCTTGTTAAAAACAGACCAGTGCTGCCTGCAGGTCACATCAGCAGCATTTTCGTTTCTGCTCATGAGGTTTTTGAAACATCTAAAATACAGTAATGCTAATCTACTGTGTGTTAACAGGTTACATCATTAGGTGGTAGTTACTGTACAGGACTTCCAGTAGGCAGTGATGCACATAGAATTAGCATTTCAGCCAGTGTGTTTTAAATCTGTACGTTAACATCTAGTGAATGCAGCTCCACTGTGGACCATTAAATCAGACTCTCAATGCATCTTTTGTACAGCTTACATGAGCTATGAAAAGATTGCAAAAGCAGCTTATACTGCTTTTCCACATGGTTTCTTTTATGGGGAGGTCTGTTTTCTTTTATACAGAGCCTGCGAGTTATGACTTGCAGTGTTCTTTACCGTCTCCTTTTAAAACTCAAAAGAACAAAAAAAAATAATAATCAGAACACGTCTAGCTTCTGTCTGCCGAAAGGGCAAGAAGACTCTGCCGGGAGTCAACGAGACGTATACAGCTCAGATCTGTCTACTCCCCTCAGCTAAAGATAGGGCCAGGTGAAGCACTGAGGAACACGGGCCTGTCTCAACTCAAGAACAACCAATCTCCAGACCTCAACCTCCAGCAAAGGAGCGGAAAGCAGAGAAAGGGAAACCCAGTGGAAATCTCAACTCGCCCTGCCAAATAGTGACTGACAATATTATAAATCATACCAGGTGTCTCCTAATATACTCTCCTGGGACCACGCACAAGATGCATATTAGACAGTACAGCAATACAACTAAAGCTGACTTCAAATTGTATCGCCCTAAAAGATATTTAACATATTTAAGTTAAACATGTTGTTTACAGCCTAATTTGACCATGGAGATGGCGAAATTGAAAGAAAGCTTAAAGGAGATGGAATGTGCTGGACCTCTAACCGAGCCTGGATTTAGCCAAGCAGTGTCCTCCACATGCAGACCCACAAGAGGTAATTCAGTACATAAACAATG